>NC_069504.1:132916002-132921002 GCF_027579735.1 Bombina bombina | reverse complement strand
AACTGAGAAAAGTCAAGCGTGCAGCTGCCAAGATGCCACTTGCCACCAGTTTGGCCATATTTCAGAGCTGCAACATCACTGGAGTGCCCAAAAGCACAAGGTGTGCAATACTCAGAGACATGGCCAAGGTAAGAAAGGCTGAAAGACGACCACCACTGAACAAGACACACAAGCTGAAACGTCAAGACTGGGCCAAGAAATATCTCAAGACTGATTTTTCTAAGGTTTTATGGACTGATGAAATGAGAGTGAGTCTTGATGGGCCAGATGGATGGGCCCGTGGCTGGATTGGTAAAGGGCAGAGAGCTCCAGTCCGACTCAGACGCCAGCAAGGTGGAGGTGGAGTACTGGTTTGGGCTGGTATCATCAAAGATGAGCTTGTGGGGCCTTTTCGGGTTGAGGATGGAGTCAAGCTCAACTCCCAGTCCTACTGCCAGTTTCTGGAAGACACCTTCTTCAAGCAGTGGTACAGGAAGAAGTCTGCATCCTTCAAGAAAAACATGATTTTCATGCAGGACAATGCTCCATCACACGCGTCCAAGTACTCCACAGCGTGGCTGGCAAGAAAGGGTATAAAAGAAGAAAATCTAATGACATGGCCTCCTTGTTCACCTGATCTGAACCCCATTGAGAACCTGTGGTCCATCATCAAATGTGAGATTTACAAGGAGGGAAAACAGTACACCTCTCTGAACAGTGTCTGGGAGGCTGTGGTTGCTGCTGCACGCAATGTTGATGGTGAACAGATCAAAACACTGACAGAATCCATGGATGGCAGGCTTTTGAGTGTCCTTGCAAAGAAAGGTGGCTATATTGGTCACTGATTTGTTTTTGTTTTGTTTTTGAATGTCAGAAATGTATATTTGTGAATGTTGAGATGTTATATTGGTTTCACTGTTAAAAATAAATAATTGAAATGGGTATATATTTGTTTTTTGTTAAGTTGCCTAATAATTATGCACAGTAATAGTCACCTGCACACACAGATATCCCCCTAAAATAGCTATAACTAAAAACAAACTAAAAACTACTTCCAAAAATATTCAGCTTTGATATTAATGAGTTTTTTGGGTTCATTGAGAACATGGTTGTAGTTCAATAATAAAATTAATCCTCAAAAATACAACTTGCCTAATAATTCTGCACTCCCTGTATATATATATATATATATATATATATATATACACACATAGACATATAAATAGAAAGTATACAGACCGCACTCGCTGGATTTCAGACAAACTTCAGTATTTCTTTATTCTGGTGATGTTTAGCGGAAAATCTCCTCTTGCTCGGACAAGTTTGTCTTAAACCAAGTGAGTGTGGTCTGTATAATTATATTTATATTACACCCTGACTAAAAAATATTATTACCAAAAAAGGCCTAAAACCTAAGAGGAATGGGGAGGCAGCAGAATTTTGAGTGCGTAGGGGAGCACAAAACCTAAATATGTCACTGTCTTGATCACAAAACACAGATGTCCTGAAGATAACCTCATGTAAGGTGATCTAAAACAGTTGGTAACTCTTGGCAGGGTCTGTATCCATGTGCTTCTTCTAAATGCTACCTACCTTTGCATATTATACATACTTTTATAGGGCTGCAGAATCTGTTGGAGCTCTACAAATAAACAATAGTAATAGTAGTAGCTCCATCATGCTGTGTACCAAATGTTTTCTAATGTGCTTTTTCTGAATCAATCTTTACTCTTGCAAAATAATTGTCTTATTTTTTCTTCCAAAGGTTTTTATGTGTTGCAGAAAACGCTTCTACAATACACCTGTCCATATTTCTTTTAACGTGACTCTTTTTTTTTTTTATCACTATTGAACGCAAAACATGGAAAGTTACACACTTTGTTTTCCTCTACTGCATAGTTGCCAACAGTCCCTAATTTCCAGGGACAGTCCCTAGATTTTTTTGTATGTTCCTGGATTTCTTTTGTCCCTGGAAATGTCCCCTCCAAGAGATTTAGAGAGCTTCAGCTAAGCTGGGGCATGTGTGACACAAGTTAATGAGGAGGAGCTGCCGGTGTGGCGGTGCATGCATCAAGTACTCTGCTTGATCACTCAGAACAGGTATAGGCAGGGACTCCTTGCTGCAGCTTCTCTGAGAGACTGATGTTTAAAAAGCCCCCTCCATACTAGGTAAGTAGCTGTGCTGATTTGTTGTAAAAAAGGGGGGATTACTTGTCTACTACTGTAAATCATTTATTTTTTGCAGCTTTGCATTATTTAGTCTGACAGTAATCTTCCTATTTTAGCACTCTGTATCGTCTGCCGCTTACGGATTTTCGCATGAGTTTTAAACATACATCACTTCCTACACACAGTGCAAAAATATTAAAATCAATGTTTGACTAAATACAAAAATCAGTCCCCCCCCCCCCCAACAGCTCACCCAGGGCTGTGCATAATCACACAGTAAGACCAGCTGCACTTAGTGTTTGCTGTGTCTCTCCTCCTGTTTATTGTAATTTGACACACTGCAGCCTAGCTCCACCCCTGCACCTCTGTCCTCAGAGTCTCATTAGGAGTCCAGGATAACTTAGGACGCATTGCTGCTGGCAATTAGGACAGTGGATCTAAGGTAGTTTTGTGTCACCTCAGTTCTGTGTGTCTTTAAGCACTCAACTGAGCCCTGCAATAATGCATATTGGGGAGTGATAATATATGAGCTGAACAGTTAAAAATTATTGTTTAGGAGATGGTTTATGTTTCATTATAACTTTACTGCAAGAATGCTTCTATTTTATGGTCTTTTGGAAGAATTAATGACTGTTAATAGTAAAAGATTTGTAAATATATGTGCACATATATTATTTGTTTAAATTAGACACATAAATACATTTTGACTAATGATGCAAACAGTTTTTCGTTTACTAGTACATATCCTAAAGTAAAGGAATTATTTTTATTCTTTAACACTTTTAAAAGTCTGTTTGCATATTGCTTTACTTCATGTTACATCTCTTCCTATGTCATCTCTTACGGTGATGTCAGTGAATATGAAAAATAACTGCAACTGATGAAATTCAAAGTTGGCAGGATTGTGCTTTCTATGGTTGGGAGATGTCTGTATTTGCAATACCGTTCTATCTAGGAAGCTTTATCTCTAATTAAAATGGTATACATAAATATATTTTGTATTGCTGTGTTATTAACCTTCTACTGGCTCGATAGCCATGTAAAATGCTACCTCTTGTGCACTATATTTGGTGTGCGTGTGTGTGGATAGATAGATAGATAGATAGATAGATAGATAGATAGATAGATGATAGTGTATTATTTAAATGTAATTAACTCCTACTGGAATATTGTTATTATTATTGAATGGGTTCACATATTATTTGTCAGCCTAATTGTGATGCTGTGTTGTAAAAATAACAATGCCCATAAAGTGGCAATTGTTCTAGTAGAATGAACAGTAATCTGCTGCGGTGGAGGCTGTCCTGCCTGCCAAATAAGCCTTGTGAATCAGAATTTTGAACCAAGAAGTCAAAGAAACAGCAGAAATGTTCTGTCCTTTTCTAGAACCAGAAAAATGAATCACCAAGCTGAAAGTGTGTCTAAAAGCCTTAGTAGCATTGATTGATTTAATACTTTAAAGCCCTAACAACATCCAAAGTATGCAAATATCTTACTGAAGCATTCTTGGTATTAGGACACAAAGAAGGAACAACAATTTATATGCTAAACTTGTCTGAAGAAACAAACATGGGCAAAAAAATCAAAACCAGTTAGTAAAGCAGCCTTATACTGATGAAAAATCAGATAAGGTGGATCACAAGAAAAAACAGACAACTTAGAAACTCTTCTAGCAGAAGAGATAGCCTAAAGAAACAGCTCTTTCCAAGAAAGTTTAATGCCTACCATATGCATAGGTTCAAAGGGAGAAGCCAGCAAGACTCTTAACACCAAGTTAAGATTCCAAGGGGGAGAAATTAGCTTAATAACAGTTTTGATACGAAACAAAGCATGTACAAAACTTTGAATATCATGAAGATTAGAAATCTTCCTATGAAACAGAACTGAAAGAACAGAAATCTGCCCTTTCAAAGAACTGGCAGATAAACCCTTATCCAAACCATGCTGTAAAAACTGCAGAATCCTATGAATTCTAAAGGAATGCTAAGAAAAACATAATTTATGCTTACCTGATAAATTCCTTTCTTCTGTAGTGTGATCAGTCCACGGGTCATCATTACTTGTGGGATATTAACTGCTCCCCTACAGGAAGTGCAAGAGGATTCACCCAGCAGAGTTGCTATATAGCTCCTCCCCTCTACGTCACCTCCAGTCATTCGACCAAGGACCAACGAGAAAGGAGAAGCCAAGGGTGTAGTGGTGACTGGAGTATAATTTAAAAAATATTTACCTGCCTTAAAAAAAACAGGGCGGGCCGTGGACTGATCACACTACAGAAGAAAGGAATTTATCAGGTAAGCATAAATTATGTTTTCTTCTGTTAAGTGTGATCAGTCCACGGGTCATCATTACTTGTGGGATACCAATACCAAAGCAAAAGTACACGGATGACGGGAGGGATAGGCAGGCTCTTTATACAGAAGGAACCACTGCCTGAAGAACCTTTCTCCCAAAAATAGCCTCCGAGGAAGCAAAAGTGTCAAATTTGTAAAATTTGGAAAAAGTATGAAGCGAAGACCAAGTTGCAGCCTTGCAAATCTGTTCAACAGAGGCCTCATTCTTAAAGGCCCAAGTGGAAGCCACAGCTCTAGTGGAATGAGCTGTAATTCTTTCAGGAGGCTGCTGTCCAGCAGTCTCATAAGCTAAACGAATTATGCTACGAAGCCAAAAAGAGAGAGAGGTAGCAGAAGCTTTTTGACCTCTCCTCTGACCAGAGTAAACGACAAACAGGGAAGACGTTTGTCGAAAATCTTTAGTTGCCTGTAAATAAAATTTAAGGGCACGAACTACATCCAGATTGTGCAAAAGACGTTCCTTCCTCGAAGAAGGATTTGGGCACAAGGATGGAACCA
>NC_069504.1:132190399-132197899 GCF_027579735.1 Bombina bombina | reverse complement strand
TTGTTATTTACACCTAGCACCTAGATCAGAGCTTTCCAAACTTTTCATGTTGGTGACACACATTTTAGACCTACATCACTTCGCGACACAGTAATTCCGCTGTAGTAGCAAACAGGAGGTTAAACTATATTGTTTTAAGAGATACGGACACTTACATAAATTATATAATAACAAAATATATTTACAAGTAACAGTATGTAAGTATGTGCAAGAATTAAAAAAAAGTTTAATAACACCAATAGCTACTTACTATTTTAATGGGATGTATGAGGTTGATGGGCTGAACACAGTTTCTGAATATTTGGTGCAATATTAGATAAAAACACTCGCATTTTATCATCAAGCATTTTTAAGCTCCCACTTCCTATCTATATATCAAGAGCAGGAGCAGCAATGCACTACTGGGAAAAAAAAACACTTTGACTTCTGACTTCAGCTCAGCGTTTAAGCTGCCACCCTCAGCTCTGTGAGTCCGATTGACTACTGCCTGTGCTGCAAACACACTGCTGACTATACATGCAGTCACAAGCCGATTGAGGAGACTACACATGCAGTCAGGACCCAATGTGCCGCCAATGGGAATAGTTTCAGTTCCCACTAAGCTGCATCAATAGGTTAGGATGATCTGTGATCCACTAGGTATCAATCACGTGTCAACCATGTGATATGTGTAGCAAGCAGGCGGAAAGTTGGAAACCAAAAAACAATAAAAAAAAAAATTAAATTTAAAAAATTATGTGCTGAAGCAGGGACACACCTACACACTGCTGCCGACACACTAATGTGTCACGACACACAGTTTGGAAAGCACTGACCTAGATTGATGGGAGTTATTTAAATTGATGTATTGTGTCTGTTTGCACAATTATTAGCGTATTGCTTTCTATTGATGATTATATGTATTGTATAAATAAATGTGTATGGTTTTGTCCTGTTATTGATATATAGTCCTTAGCGCTTTTGATTTGTTTTTTTATTGTTTTTTTATATTTTTAATATATGTACCAGATTCAACCTTTATAAGTATATATCTGTTATTTTTAGAGCAGATTAGATATTTTCCCCTAACTTTATAGCTGGTTATTTACCATTGCATATAGATATTCAATATATTTTTTATGTTAGAATGAAGTCAAGGATTACTTTTATTGAGAGGCCCCTTGCCAAGGTGGAAAATACTTTGCATTGGTGAAGAGCTAACAAAGATACATATCCCACTTTGGTGAAATTGGCAAAATCATACTTATGCATCTCAAGCACCTCAACACCATCTGAGTGCCTCTTCTCTGCTGCAGGAAATATAGCTGCAAACAGAGAATCAGCCTTAGCAAGAAGCACGTGGACATGTTGAGATTTTTGCTTTTCAATGCAAAGTTTCTGAAAAAATTAATGACAATAAGTTATTAACAGTGATAGTCTCTTTCTAGTTCTACCTCTTTTCAAACAGATTTTGGTTTTGTTTAATTATAAAACTGTTCTCTGCTGCTTAAAAATTGGACAAACAGTTGTGTTAATGTAAAGTTTTAGTTTGAAGTTTATATTTGTAACACTCAGTATGTGGATTTTATTTAAAATATAGGAAACAATTATTATTATTATTATTATTATTATTATTATTATTATTATTATTATTTTTTTATCCGATTAGTTGATTAATCGAAAAAATAATCGGCTGATTAATCGATTATGAAAATAATAGTTATTGCAGCCCTAAAGCAATCTGAACAATTGTTTAAAATTCTATGTTTTACCTAAATCATGAGAGAAAATGTTTGTGTTTCATGTCCCTTTAAATATAACAATATAAGAGGACTAAACTCAGCTGAAGTATTAAAGGGACACTGTACCCAAAAAATTCTTTTGTAATTCAGAAAGAGCATGCAATTTTAAGCAACTTTCTAATTTACTCCTATTATCAATTTTTCTTCGTTCTCTTGCTATCATTATTTGAAAAAGAAGGCATCTAAGCTTTTTTTTGGTTTCAGTACTCTGGACAGCACTTTTTTTATTGGTGAATGAATTTATCCACCAATCATCAAGGACAACCCAGGTTGTTCACCAAAAATGGGCCGGCATCTAATCTTACATTCTTGCATTTCAAATAAAGATACCAAGAGAAAGAAGAAAATTTGATAATAGAAGTAAATTAGAAAGTTGCTTAAAATTTCATGCTCAATCTGAATGACAAAATAATTTTTTTGGGTACAGTGTCCCTTTAAGCAAACCTTTTTATACTACAAAAATGTTCTTTTGTGATTCAGACAGAGCAAACCATTTAAAAAGTTTCCTTCGTTCCCATGATATTCTGTGTTGAAGAGATACCTAGGTAGGCATCTGGGTCACTATATGGCAAGAAATAGTGCTGCCCTCTAGTGCGCTTGCAAAACTGCTGCCAAATATTGCTCCAGCAATGGCCCGGCTCCTAAGTGTGTTTCCCTGCCACCAATCAGCAAGTGCTACCCAGGGTCTGAACGAAAAATGTGCCGGTTCCTAAGCTTACATTCCTGCTTTATCAAAATACCAAGAGAACAATGAAAAATTGATAATAGCAGTAAATTAGAAAGTTGCTTATAATGGTATGCTCTATCTGAATCATGACAGACAAATGTGGGTTTAATAGCCCTTTAATTGTTGACATACAATTCTTATACTAATCTGCCCCTTTAAAGGGCTTGGCAAATACGAATAACCGTGCACTTGGTGCTATAGCTGTTAACTTTATCTCTAGTTCCTCTGTTATGTTCATTTGTTGCTCTCAGATTTACAATGACAACGGTATAATAACCACCATAAAACCAAAATCTATTACATTAAAGGGATATTCTTTCTTTCATGATTCAGATACAATGTACAGTTTTTTTTAAACAACTTTCCAATTTACTTCTATTAGCAAAATGTCTTTGTTTTCTTTTTATGCTTCCTTGAAAAGCAAGAAGGTAAGCTCAGGAGTGTGCACGTGTCTGCAGCACTTTATGGCAGCAGTTTTGCAACAGTGTTATATATTAGCTAGAGCACTAGATGGCAGCACTATTTCCTGTCATGTAGTGCTCAGGCATGTGCACACTACCTACCTAGATATCTCTTCAACAAAGAATACCAAGAGAATTAAGCCAATTTGCTAATAGAAATAAATTGAAAATTGTTTGTAGACTGTATTCTCTATCTGAACAATACAAGAAAAATGTTAGGTTTCATGTCCCTTTTAATAAAAGTCATTCCTTGAGGGTATTTTAAAGACTTTTGGTATCCGTTCTCATTCAAAATGATGAGGATAAAATATTGGTACACACTCACACACACACACACACCACACACACACACACACACACACACACACACACACACACACAACACACACACACACACACACACACACACACACACACACACACACACACACACACACACACACATATATATATATATATATATATATATATATATATATATATATATATATATATATATACATATACATACAGGGAGTGCAGAATTATTAGGCAAATGAGTATTTTGACCACATCATCCTCTTTATGCATATTGTCTTACTCCAAGCTGTATAGGCTCGAAAGCCTACTAACTATTAAGCATATTAGGTGATGTGCATCTCTGTAATGAGAAGGGGGTGTGGTCTAATGACATCAACACCCTATATCAGGTGTGCATAATTATTAGGCAACTTCCTTTCCTTTGGCAAAAATGGGTCAAAAGAAGGACTTGACAGGCTCAGAAAAGTCAAAAATAGTGAGATATCTTGCAGAGGGATGCAGCACTCTTAAAATTGCAAAGCTTCTGAAGCGTGATCATCGAACAATCAAGCGTTTCATTCAAAAATAGTCAACAGGGGTCGCAAGAAGCGTGTGGAAAAACCAAGGCGCAAAATAACTGCCCATGAACTGAGAAAAGTCAAGCGTGCAGCTGCCAAGATGCCACTTGCCACCAGTTTGGGCCATATTTCAGAGCTGCAACATCACTGGAGTGCCCAAAACCACAAGGTGTGCAATACTCAGAGACATGGCCAAGGTAAGAAAGGCTGAAAGACGACCACCACTGAACAAGACACACAAGCTGAAATGTCAAGACTGGGCCAAGAAATATCTCAAGACTGATTTTTCTAAGGTTTTATGGACTGATGAAATGAGAGTGAGTCTTGATGGGCCAGATGGATGGGCCCGTGGCTGGATTGGAAAGGGCAGAGAGCTCCAGTCCGACTCAGATGCCAGCAAGGTGGAAGTGGAGTACTGGTTTGGGCTGGTATCATCAAAGATGAGCTTGTGGGGCCTTTTCAGGTTGAGGATGGAGTCAAGCTCAACTCCCAGTCCTACTGCCAGTTTCTGGAAGACACCTTCTTCAAGCAGTGGTACAGGAAGAAGTCTGCATCCTTCAAGAAAAAACAGAATTATGTTTACCTGATAAATTACTTTCTCCAACGGTGTGTCCGTCCACGGCGTCATCCTTACTTGTGGGATATTCTCTTCCCCAACAGGAAATGGCAAAGAGCCCAGCAAAGCTGGTCACATGATCCCTCCTAGGCTCGCCGCCTTCCCCAGTCATTCCGACCGACGTAAAGGAGGAATATTTGCATAGGAGAAACCATATGATACCGTGGTGACTGTAGTTAAAGAAAATAAATTATCAGACCTGATTAAAAAACCAGGGCGGGCCGTGGACCGGACACACCGTTGGAGAAAGTAATTTATCAGGTAAACATAAATTCTGTTTTCTCCAACATAGGTGTGTCCGGTCCACGGCGTCATCCTTACTTGTGGGAACCAATACCAAAGCTTTAGGACACGGATGAAGGGAGGGAGCAAATCAGGTCACCTAGATGGAAGGCACCACGGCTTGCAAAACCTTTCTCCCAAAAATAGCCTCAGAAGAAGCAAAAGTATCAAACTTGTAAAATTTAGTAAAAGTGTGCAGTGAAGACCAAGTCGCTGCCCCTACATATCTGATCAACAGAAGCCTCGTTCTTGAAGGCCCATGTGGAAGCCACAGCCCTAGTGGAATGAGCTGTGATTCTTTCAGGAGGCTGCCGTCCGGCAGTCTCATAAGCCAATCTGATGATGCTTTTAATCCAAAAAGAGAGAGAGGTAGAAGTTGCTTTTTGACCTCTCCTTTTACCAGAATAAACAACAAACAAGGAAGATGTTTGTCTAAAATCCTTTGTAGCATCTAAATAAGATTTTAGAGCACGAACAACATCCAAATTGTGCAACAAACGTTCCTTCTTTGAAACTGGATTCGGACACAAAGAAGGCACGACTATCTCCTGGTTAATGTTTTTGTTAGAAACAACTTTCGGAAGAAAACCAGGTTTAGTACGTAAAACCACCTTATCTGCATGGAACACCAGATAAGGAGGAGAACACTGCAGAGCAGATAATTCTGAAACTCTTCTAGCAGAAGAAATTGCAACCAAAAAACAAAACTTTCCAAGATAATAACTTAATATCCACGGAATGTAAGGGTTCAAACGGAACCCCCTGAAGAACTGAAAGAACTAAATTGAGACTCCAAGGAGGAGTCAAAGGTTTGTAAACAGGCTTGATTCTAACCAAAGCCTGAACAAAGGCTTGAACATCTGGCACAGCTGCCAGCTTTTTGTGAAGTAACACAGACAAGGCAGAAATCTGTCCCTTCAAGGAACTAGCAGATAATCCTTTCTCCAAACCTTCTTGAAGAAAGGATAGAATCTTAGGAATTTTACCTTGTCCCAAGGGAAAACCTTTAGATTCACACCAACAGATATATTTTTTCCATATTTTGTGGTAAATTTTTCTAGTTACAGGCTTTCTGGCCTGAACAAGAGTATCAATGACAGAATCTGAGAACCCTCGCTTTGATAAGATCAAGCGTTCAATCTCCAAGCAGTCCGTTGGAGTGAGACCAGATTCGGATGTTCGAACGGACCTTGAACAAGAAGGTCTCGTCTCAAAGGTAGCTTCCATGGTGGAGCCGATGACATATTCACCAGGTCTGCATACCAAGTCCTGCGTGGCCACGCAGGAGCTATCAAGATCACCGATGCTCTCTCCTGATTGATCCTGGCTACCAGCCTGGGGATGAGAGGAAACGGCGGGAATACATAAGCTAGTTTGAAGGTCCAAGGTGCTACTAGTGCATCTACTAGAGTCGCCTTGGGATCCCTGGATCCCAACCCGTAGCAAGGAACCTTGAAGTTCTGACGAGAGGCCATCAGATCCATGTCTGGAATGCCCCACAATTGAGTAATTTGGGCAAAGATTTCCGGATGGAGTTCCCACTCCCCCGGATGAAATGTCTGACGACTCAGAAAATCCGCTTCCCAATTTTCCACTCCTGGGATGTGGATTGCAGACAAGTGGCAGGAGTGAGTCTCCGCCCATTGAATGATTTTGGTCACTTCTTCCATCGCCAGGGAACTCCTTGTTCCCCCCTGATGGTTGATGTACGCAACAGTCGTCATGTTGTCTGATTGAAACCGTATGAACTTGGCCTTTGCTAGCTGAGGCCAAGCCTTGAGAGCATTGAGTATCGCTCTCAGTTCCAGAATATTTATCGGTAGAAGAGATTCTTCCCGAGACCAAAGACCCTGAGCTTTCAGGGGTCCCCAGACCGCGCCCCAGCCCACCAGACTGGCGTCGGTCGTGACAATGACCCACTCTGGTCTGCGGAAGCTCATCCCCTGTGACAGGTTGTCCAGGGACAGCCACCAACGGAGTGAATCTCTGGTCCTCTGATTTACTTGTATCGTCGGAGACAAGTCTGTATAGTCCCCATTCCACTGACTGAGCATGCACAGTTGTAATGGTCTTAGATGAATGCGCGCAAAAGGAACTATGTCCATTGCCGCTACCATCAAACCTATTACTTCCATGCACTGCGCTATGGAAGGAAGAGGAACAGAATGAAGTATTTGACAAGAGTTTAGAAGTTTTGATTTTCTGGCCTCTGTCAGAAAAATCCTCATTTCTAAGGAGTCTATTATTGTTCCCAAGAAGGGAACCCTTGTTGACGGAGATAGAGAACTTTTTTCTACGTTCACTTTCCACCCGTGAGATCTGAGAAAGGCCAGGACAATGTCCGTGTGAGCCTTTGCTTGAGGAAGGGACGACGCTTGAATCAGAATGTCGTCCAAGTAAGGTACTACTGCAATGCCCCTTGGTCTTAGCACCGCTAGAAGGGACCCTAGTACCTTTGTGAAAATCCTTGGAGCAGTGGCTAATCCGAACGGAAGTGCCACAAACTGGTAATGCTTGTCCAGGAATGCGAACCTTAGGAACCGATGATGTTCCTTGTGGATAGGAATATGTAGATACGCATCCTTTAAATCCACCGTGGTCATGAATTGACCTTCCTGGATGGAAGGAAGAATTGTTCGAATGGTTTCTATTTTGAACGATGGAACCTTGAGAAACTTGTTTAGGATCTTGAGATCCAAGATTGGTCTGAATGTTCCCTCTTTTTTGGGAACTACGAACAGATTGGAGTAGAACCCCATCCCTTGTTCTCCTAATG
>NC_069504.1:131687899-131837899 GCF_027579735.1 Bombina bombina | reverse complement strand
TGAAGTATCTCTCACTGACATGCTGCAGGCAATCCCACCCCCGGCAGACAAAATATGCTAATGAGCTGTGCCTGTGTCTGCAATGAGCTCCGTAACAGCACTGACTGAAGCTGTATCTCTGTCAGAATCTCTCACTCACTGTGCATTTTTAAAAAAATCAGATCTCTTCTGCTAGTGCTGTGCTGTGTATTGCAGGCTGTTTATTTGCAAGATAATCTTGCAAATAAACAGCCTGCAATACACAGCACAGCACAGAACTAGCAGAAGAGATCTGATTTGAAAACGCACAGTGAGTGAGAGATTCTGACAGAGATACAGCTTCAGTCAGTGCTGTCTGTTACAGAGCTCAGTCTCCACTCTCCTGCAGAACGTCCCCTCAGTGACTGTCTACCTAAGCAGCATGGTTCAGGCAGTAGCCCTATTTCACGCCCTAAATGACTAAAGTACCAGGCAATCTTACTTACTCCCTAACTCAGTCAGATTCTGCATGCCGCTGCCCCCCCCATAAAAAAGCACAATTAAAACAATAAAAGTTTTCACTTAGCTGCTCTGATTCAGGGCCCCCTTGCACTGGCAGTAAGTCCACTCCTGCACATGCTGGCTGCTATCTTCTGGCTGCTGCCTGAGATGCTCCTCCCAAACACACAGTTCTTAGTGTGCGAGTGTCACGTGACAGCTGGCTCCCGCACACTAAGAGCTGTGCGATAAGGAAGGCAATGGGCTGGCCTGTAGGTGGCGCTGCAGTCAATGCAGGCTGAAAGTGGAAAAAGTGCGATAGATAGAAATATAGGCAAAACAGCCCTTTCCACTTTCAGCCTTAAGAATTAAAAACTGCAGTTTTAATGTTTTTTTACTCAAAACTGCAGTGGAGCCTGCAAGATTGTTTTATTTTATCAACAATAAAGTTTTAAAAATTTATTTATTTATTTTTATTTCTAACTTTTTTTTTTTTTCATTAGGGGTCAGGGGGTTCCAGGGGTCAGGGGTTCCAGGGGTCAGTCAGGGGGTTCACGTGCTCAAGTGCTCCTATAGAGGAGCCTCCACTGTGTGGCCTTAACATCCTCCAGGTCAGACAACCGTTGTTCTAGTTCTACTACTTGAGTGGTGTATTTTTTGACCTCCTGCCTAAATGAAGATATCTCTGATTTAAATTTTATCTTTAGAGACTCAAAATAGGGTGATAGAGATTCAATAATGTCTTTAACTAAAAGTTGTCTCGATAAAGGGTCATTTGGTGTAGATGAGCTAGTATCAGGGTGAACTTCCACTAAAGTTTCTACTGGTTGTTTAATTTTCTTATCTATATTAGTGGCCATTATTATAGATTTTACTCTAGCCTGTAAGGTAGGGGAAAGGAATTTCTCCATAGAAAAGTAAAATAGAAATAGTTCAAATATTTCAGGATAATAAAACCAATATTTAGTTTAATATCTGATAAAGAACCAAAGTGAAATATGTTTCTGTATTAATTAAATATTAGATGGAGAAACAAGGATGAAAATACACTCTGTGTGGTTTTTTAGGCCCCAAAAGGCCATCAAATCTATATCCATAGACACAAATCTCACAAGGTTTACGAGTTAATGATTCACCCTTTCTCTATATAGATTCTATATAAATTCTTATTGAATGTAGAAAAAAAAAAGAAATTTCTTTAAAAAAAAAATGAGGTTGCTGTTATCTTAATTCACTAAATATCTTTGCTGGGGTAGCCCAGTTTAAATGGAAAAAAAGAAGTATAAGATTTTTTTTAGCAAATCCTAGTCATGGTCATATACAGCAAGCAGGAGAAAAATATTAAAGTTATCAAGTATAAACTGATTTATTAGGTGTATAAAAAATACCAATAAGGTGAATTTTTTTTCAAAAAGAGAATTTCATTTAAGTATAACGTCACAGCCAATTCCCGGCAAGTGTAAGGTCGCTTTAAGTGTGTTGGTAAGTGTATTGGTATCTTCACTGGGGTAACAGAACTAATGAAACAGCAGCAAAAAGAGGTTATGCAGTCTTGCAAAGATTCGCCTTCACTTGTATAGCATGGGGCACTGTGAATTCTGCACCCAGACTATTTTACCAAGCATACACAAGAGTTACTCTTTAATGTGATTCATTTTCGTATCAAGAAATAGGGATGTTTCAAAGCAAGATGAACCTGAAACTTCACCTGGGCTGGTGACTTCGCTGGGGTTAGAGTGGGATTTAAAGTGATAGCAATGAAATTATAGCTGCAGAATGTAACGTCAGAGGATGTAACCCAAAAACAATATACCCAAACTATAGCTCATACCCCAGACTCACAAACCTAACTACAGGGCTTACTTCTTTAACAGATACAAGAGCTGCATAGTGTATGGGCGTCTTCACTGGGGTAACAAGCCCACTGGAAAAACAGAGGCTGACAGCTATTGTAATACTGCAGAAAGAAAAGTTCCTCTCTCTTTTTCTTTTTTTGCTTATAGAATCTCCATTGAGGGGGGTTGTAACTTCATACCCAGACTGCTTTTACCCAGCATACAGTCCCAATTCAATAGAAGAAATATGCATGGGGTCAGGGTAGTAGCGTATGTAATTAAGCACAAATCAGTCGGAGATCAATAAGGCAAAGTGCACCATAGACTCCCAGACTCAGGTACCTAACCACAGGACTTACCTTCACTTTTAGCCTCTTAAACTCCGGTGCCCAGACTGAAGACAGCAAATGCCCAGAATGAGGGGCTCAAAGAACAAAGCCTCCCCTTGCACCATAGGGGGTCAAACAACGCTGCGTCCCAGCATGTACAACGCAGATGGAGAGCGCTGTGGAGGTGGAGCGGATGTCTGTATATACGAACGGCTTCTTCCTCCTGACGTAGCAGGCACCAAACGTTAGGCCCCACGCCAAGGTGGACCGCTTGTAGAAACCCTTCCTCACCGCACTCATAGGCACATATATATGTGACTGTGTAATGTTTTGTTTTTTTAGAAAAAAAAATGCTCAAAAATAGTGTAAAATATATTTTTATCTCTTTGCAAAAACTAAAACCAGGCTCAGTCAGGCAGGCAAGGGAAAAAAGAAAAAAATTGTGCTAAAACCTTTTAAAAAAACCTCTGCGGTAGTTCCACCCTTGCCTAAGGTTATGCTAAAGTTTTCCAAAATTCCTCTGCCAGACCATTGGTCCCACTGCCCCCCTTCACTGCATCTTCCTGGACATCAGATGCTCTGCAGTGTTGTAATACCACATAACAAAAGTACTCCTGGTCCCACCAGCTATCTAGCACCTGAGTTTCTGTTGTAGTACTGTACTACTATAGCAATGACCCAGAAGCACAGCAGCACTGATCATTACCATAGTCCATAACATAATAGTATATAGTAATGATAATAACCAGAGTATCCTGGCTGGCTCTTTACCTTTCCTGCTGTCCAGACTCAGGAGTAGTTTGACACAGGCTGCAGCAGCTGCCCCAGACTGTGGTGGGAGGGAAGACCAGAGTACTCAGGGACTGGCTAGTAGTGGCATTGGCGTGCATGCTCCTTGACTCCAAGGTTATTTTCAAATATTTGTTTATTAACAGTTCTACAAAGATTTTCTAGGTGAATTACTCCTGAACATTCAACCCTCCAACTAGGGATTATGACTCCATGTTCTGGTGTTGCTCTTTGTGTGAAAATGTTCATTCTACACTTTAATTCCTAAATATACTTAAAGGTTACTATCATATCACCTCTCACTTTTTCTCACATGTAGAAGTTTAGTGTCCTTTCTATCATTTTCTAGTTTATTTATATCCTTCTGGAGAAATGATGTAATAGTCTTAAGAATTGGCAATTGAACTGCTGAAAAAAATGCCAAAGAAGGAGCTGTATGTCAATTCAAAGCAAGGATGATCTTCAACATTTTTATGAAACACAGATTCCAATTATGCTGGACCTTTGTGTAAATATTGTTATTCTAGGGATACAGAATGGGCTTAATTATATCAAGGGTTTTGAATTTCTTATGTTCCTTACAATGCGGTGAAGAAATCGGAGAAGCTGGCTGCAATTATTCCTGATGATTTAGACTTTCCAGAGCTTTGATGTTTGGGATCCTTCTGTATAAAAGCTTATTCATTCCATCAATAGTGGTTTTGTATCTGGAGTTACTGGAAACAGATGCAACAAAAAAAAAATCTCTTTGACAGATGACCATTTAGGCAGAGATCTTAAGATTGTGAATCTGTTTCATAGTAGCAGTTCTTGTAGTTCCTTTAACTGGTTAAAAAAATCCTTGCAACCAAGCTTCCCGGTTTAGTGTAATTACAACCCTAGGTGCAGAGACATAATTCTGTTAAGCTGGAGTGCAATCTGGATTAATTTCATTGCTAAGGGGAGTCATCTTCTAGAGTCTACTCTGTTAATCAGGAAGAAAAACTTTAGTTTAGTTAGAAAGTTGTTTTTTCTAACACAAAAAATGTGATGCTCTTTTCTGTATTTGACCTGTTAGGGAGTTATACAGGAAGTTTCTCGTATAGTCCCATGGGCCAAGGATTAAACATTCTGATTTTGGGTCTCCAAAACTGAGAAGTTATTTTTTCTGCTTCCAGGTTGTTTATTCTGAAGAATGTATGTGATGTTCTTCCATGAGAATATATTTTTTTTTTTACCAGAAGTTCCATAAGAAACCTTTAGATGGAGACTAACTATGTATTTGGTTTGTGGGCATTCACTATGGAAGTAGTAATGATCACATAGATATTCAAACTGGCAACAGTGCAATTTTTTGTTTTTTCTGAAAGGTCAAGGAAGACTAGTATAAAATTGTATTTTCGATTTTTGCCTAGTCAAGAAGAACCTAACTTGGGTTTCAAATCTGGTTCTTTCAGAAGGTAGACTTACTGGTTAAATCCTAATTTCTCCAGTTTATCTGCCTTGAGTTTGACGACTTGAAAACTTACACTGATGCCTGGATAATGACTCGTTGCTCAGAAAGTAAAGTGTTTTTCTTAAAACTTGTTTTTCACTCTCTTAAAGGCCTGCAAAGCACTACTAGGACATATTATAAAGTTGATATTTTAGGGTGGTGTGAAGAATGAGCTTTTTACTGGGCTTTTCTTACCTTTTCTGTAAATTCAGAGTGGCATGGATATTGATTTAGGCATTATCTCTCTTGAAAGTTCAGATTTCTGCTCTGCTACGTTTCAATGGAAAATCTGTTCCAGGTCTTTGAAAGAATTTGTCCTGTTTTCAGTGATCCCATTTTTTCTGTAGTAAATTTAATGTAATTTAGCAGTTTCTGCAACATCATCTGTTTGATACGTAAAATGCTTTTGAAATTGCTGCTTTAGTGACTGCCAGAAGAGTGTCACCGCTTTTGGATCTGCTTTGTTGTTTGTTTTTGGAAATTTTATCAAAATAAAGTGGTTTTGAAGTTGTTTTAATTTCTAAAATATTTGACAATTTTTTAAACTTTTTTTGTAAAATATTCTGTTCTCGTCATCTGAAGAAAAGCATATAAATTGGTAAAACAGGATTAAATATGCTAAAGTGAGATGAAACCCAAATTGTTCTTTCATGATTGAGATAAAGCATGCAATTTAAACAACTTTTCATTTAACTTCTATTTTCAAATTTGCTTCATTTACTTTGTATCCTTTATTGAAGGAGCAGCAATACTGGGACCTAACTGAACATATCAAGTTTAGCCAAGAGAGATAAATGTGCAGCCGCCAATCAGCTGCTCCTGAGCCTACCAAGTTATGCTTTTCAACAACGTATACTAAGAGAACAAAGCAAATTAGTTAATTGCATACTCTGGGGCCAATTTATCAAGGGCCTAACAGCAGTTATGAAGAAGTGGTCTTAAGACCACTGTTCCTTAACTGGTCTGCCGCCTCTGAGGTTGCGGACATCAATCCACCCAATCTCATACGATCGGGTTGATTGACACCCCCCTGCTAGTGGCCGATTGGCCGTGAATCTACAGGGGGCGGCATTGCACAAGCAGATAACCAGAACAGATCACCAGAAATGTTAAATTCATTCAGCAATATCTGTCGGACATGATCCGTTGAGCTTATCATGTCGGACAGACATTTGATAAATCGGCCCCTCTGTCTGAATCACTTAAAAACATATTTGCATGTTAAAAAGGTACATTTGTTGTATATTGAAGCTAACAGGAAATCAGCTTTTTCACAAAAGATATTTAAGAATGAATTGCTCATTGGTTAATAAAGGCCTTCACAAGCACAAGAAGTTGTAGTAAACAGAGTTATATCCAGTAACAAAAATGTATGCAAAGCAAATCTTTTAATGTCCTATTAAGAATTCGCTTGGTCTATTTTATGCTTTTTGTGTATTTTCCTCTTTGCTTTGTGTTGCCTTTTAAAACTATAGCGATGCGGTTTTCACCCACCTTGAAATCACTGAGCAGCAGGGCCAATTGAAGAGTGCAACAAGTGAGTTGTTCAGGCTGCAGAGGGGCACAGGATGATTAAAGTAGTTAGCTCAATTTCTCTGTGCTCTACCATGTCACTATGAAGATAATCAAGAGGATTCTTAACAACCTAAATCAGGACTGACGATCACTAATAAAGTCATTGTTAGCAAAATTATCCCACACAAACCTATGAAAACTATGTAAGAATAGATGTACAACAATCTAACAGAAGCTGATTTATTAAATAAATAAATAAAGGGGGAAAATATCCCTGTTCTGGGCCGAGAATTAATCATGGGCATACGGCAGCTTAGTTAGCTACTGAATGCAGAAGTAGGTGGCC
Source organism: Bombina bombina (assembly GCF_027579735.1). Taxonomy (NCBI): domain Eukaryota; kingdom Metazoa; phylum Chordata; class Amphibia; order Anura; family Bombinatoridae; genus Bombina; species Bombina bombina. The sequence goes on along the minus strand of NC_069504.1, from coordinate 131,831,155 downwards.
ATTTGTGGACTTCAGCTATTTTCAGTGCTGTATCTATTCTTGTGCAAATCCAAATCTTAGTGTGTTGCACTTTCACAAAAATGAATCCGGTGTTCTATCGAAAACTCCAAGAAATCGAAAACTCCAAGATGATGTCACTTCCTGTAAATCCATACATCTGATGGGACTACAATCGCCTATCTTTACTATCTATTTTGCCTCCACCTGGAGGGTTCAAAGCCCCCCTTGTAAACCTCACACCCCAAGGTTTACTTGGGGTGGATGCCAGAGGATCGGTGGTGTGCCAGAAGTGACGTCATCTTGGAGCTAATGAAGCTGCCGGATGCCCATGCCTACTGAGAATAGAATTTTCTCCCCAGCTTTTATATATTACTGTATTTTTAAAATAATGTAATCCCATAACCCTTAGCAGTCTACCGCTCCTACAGCCCAATTTATTACACACTTCTCACAGCAAGATATTGCTGGTTAAAGGGAGATGCAACCCAAATGTTTTCTTTTATGATTCAGATAGAGCATGCAATTTTAAGCAACTTTCTAATTTACTCCTATTATCAACTTTTCTTTGTTCTCTTGGCATCTTTATTTGAAAAAGCATGAATGTAAGACTGCTGCTCCTAAACTCATCCACCACTTCTGAGGTGGCAGACAGCAATCAGCCCTATCAGATACGATCGGGTTGATTGACACCCCCTGCTAGCGGCCGATTGGCCACGAATCTGCAGTGTGTGGCATTGCACCAGCAGTTCACCAGAACTGCTGGTGCAATGATAAATGTTGTCGCTGTCAGCATTTATCGATGTGCGGCAGACATGATACGATACAGCGTATCATGTCCGTCCCCACCTTAATAAATTGACCCCATGACTTGGACACAAGAATGCCTGATTTAAGACTAGAAAATGGTTAATTTTATCAATCTAAATGCAGACCGGACAGGTTTAATTAAGTGCCTTTGTTAAGTGCCTTCTTCCTTACCTATATCACTATCTCTGCAGGTAAGGTAAGATAAATATTGGAGTATTTATAAACTATAATCTTTCACATGATCTATAAATTGATGCAGCCATGGTCAGTTCCGAAGATGATATTTGTGATATGCAGAATATCACATCTTTTAGGCCTGGGAGATCTAAAAATTTACATTCTCTTAAATTGACTATTACCTTGCTCTAAATGCAAGTACACTGGACTTTCATTTCTCTACAGGTTGTACAAAACACTGCACCTTAATATGATTGGTAAAATGCACGTTAGACACTGGCTTTCCAGGCAAGTTCCCTGAGTTGAAATATATGAGAAGCTGGATTAACGGAGATAGTAATTGGTATTAGAATCGGAAAGCAACAGGAATAATTTAAAATAGAATGGGTAAATGGGAAAATTAATTTAGTATTTAGTTTTTTGGAGGTCACAGAGAGCCATAGGAGTTGAGATGACAACCATGTGTAATCTTTCTCTATTACTTCAGAATGGTTAGAGAAATAAGTCAATCTCAGAATCCTACACAACTACAAATTAAGTTGAAAGAACAAACTATATCCACAAAACAAAAAGGAATCCTGAGCTTTTGAGGATAAACATTAAAAAATGTACTTTATTTTCAAAAACTGCTGCTCGCCTGATACACCCCTTGGCAATCTGGGATTTGTAGTATCTAACTTTCTCTGTTTGGTGACCCGTATCCTGCTGGGGCAACCACTGAAGACTATATCCATAGTTGATAAGAAATGCAAGAAATAGTAGAATCATAAAATTGATTTTACCATATGAATTCTGTTAACGATATTTAGTTTCTTAAATTTGTCTAGGGTTAAGGTAAATAAATATCTTTAGAATACAACAAAATTCTTTCTGAAATATATAGGTAAAAAGTGCCTCTGTCAGATATAAGCGGTACAATCTGTAATGGTGCTGTCATAGCCTGTACCTTTAAATAATTTTTGAAGCTCTTTTGTGTAAAAACCGAAATAAAAATGGTTAATTTCCTCGGTTTATACAAAGTGAGGCAATGCTATTAAGTAATTGTGTTGCTTATATGAATATAATTTTGATATTCAATAAGATATATACAGGCAATCTGAATAAGATTTAGCAAGGAAGAGTGTGAGAAAAACCTTAGATGCAAAATTTAGGATTTAAAACCCTTAAACTCAAATGAAGATACAGAGGATTCAACAAGGAATGATTTCACTTTAAATATATTTCACGCACTCACAACAGCCATACTAAAATATATACAATAGCATCCATACAAACAGTTCCGGTATTCAAATATCAATAGGTGATAAGTTTAGACCTGATTGACCGTTATCCAGGAATATACCAGAGAACAATTTATGAATGTCACAAGTATTGAGTACAACGTTACCAATCTGTAGCGTGGAGAGCGGTACTTTAGAATAAAAGTCTGGAAACTGCAGCGGCCAAGTGTGGAGCAGAGCGTGACAACTCCTTTGAGAGCGGTATCCGCTGTGTGAGTGCGGCAAGAGCGAAGAGGAAATGTAGATCCGGTTGCTCAGGAATCTTGTAAACAGGAACTCCGTGGAAAAAATAGGTTTGTTTGGAAACAGGCTGAAATTACAGTGTAAGGAACACTTTGAAGAATCAATAGCAATAATTCTCAAGATAGGTTTGACCTGTGGATAAAGTTAGGAATACGTGTTAGTATTAACACATATGGAAAACAACTTCAATTTTCAGGCAATGATGACCTGGAACTGCTTCCTTAAATAGGCCTGTGGTTCAAGAGGAAGTGAAGGATTTAAAGGTATATCACAGGTGCAGTCTCAGAAACAGTTGGAAGAAATGTAAGAGGTATAACGACTTCTTAGACATACTGGGAAACATCTTGAAGAAGTTTATGCTACCTAAATGATCACAGAATAAATTCTAGAAAACAGGCTTTCCCTGTATATCCTGCTAGAGGAAATCAATGAAGCTTTTAAGCACTTGAATTTAAGTTGATGGTGGTATAGGTGGGACAGAGCTGATTAATCCTTTAGGTTCAACTAAGTGGCAGGTAATTGGGTCTTTCTTCAAAGCTACAAAGGGTGACTCCAAAATGCACAGGAGACTTGATAGTGTTTGGAGGTTGAGGAACATTTAGGTTATGCATTCTAAATATTGCATTAACTTTACTATACTGTGATCTAGTAGGTATTTTTGATATGCAAACAATAATACCCAATATTTCTAACTGGGACTAAACTGTTTAGCTGACAAAAGTACCAGTTACTAAATGCATCAGAGCTTCTAAGAAAATAATGTTGTTGATAAAAGCAGGTTTGCACAGAAGCCTCTGGGACAGAACAACGCCTACATCTTGTCCAAATATGTTTTATTTAACAACAGGGGACAGGGTTAGATTTTTTTTATTTACTTTCTGAAAATACTAGGTTTTATTCATACCCAATGGTAAACAAGAACCTATTGTGTTGATCATAAGAATTTTGTCATAGTCACATAAAATACAAAAACCAATAGCATAAACAAACAGATGAGCAAACATGGGTCTGATTGGAAAATTTAGGCAAATTTAGTCTGAAAGGGATCCCTTGAAAAAGCCGGTCCACGGCGAAACATGTCGGGTAGATTAGGGTCTTGGTGAGGAGTCTTAGGAGCTCCTGTTTTTAGTTAGCCTTATGCTATCCTCAAAATTACTGTAGTCGCTATTAATATCCTTCGTGGATATTGTGTTGATATTTAGATACTTTAAATTTCACTAAGCATGTTAATAAGATATTGCATAATTGCCACGCATGCTCATATTGAATTATAGTGTTTGTTGAAATTTTGATACTTTAAACCTTACTATGCATGCTAAATAACAAACCGCATAGCTGCCACGCATGCTTAAATTGAAAAAACAACTGAAACCAACTAAAAAAATTTGGGCTTAATAAAAGTAGACAGAAAACCTCAAGATCTTAGTTGAGAGATATATGAGGAATGTATAGTAACGGTTTTAACTCTGATAGAAGTTAGATTACCACACACATAAATTGTGGTTCCAATACTACTAGATACTCAAATATGCTATTGAAGGCTAAGCAAATGAGGTTATACCACAAACATTTGTATTACATTTCATGTGTGCTGATATTTTGCTGATACGTTGGTATTTATACCATAAACATTTGTTTATATGTTGGCATTTATACTATAAACATTTGTAATACATTTAATGTGTGCTGATATTTTGCTGATATGTTGGTATTCTAAATGATATTAGGCAAGACCAACAATATACTATATAACTATTATGCATGCTCAAATTCAAGAACAATTAAAACCAACAAAATTCTGACAAAATATAGGTAAATAGAAGATTTACAAAGAGTAAGTTTGATTGATAGATGGAGACTGTATGAAAACGGCTTAACTCAACATAAGCCTGAATACACATACAAACTGTTGTTCTCTATACTATCAGATATTTGAACACAATTAAGATCTTACTATTGTGATATTCAAACAGTAGATTAAGTTCTGAATAACACAAGTCTACTAGTTTATCAACTACTACAATCTCTTATTTATAAATTTACCAAAAGTACGATATCATAATTTTGTTCTAAATAAAATGTTAAAACACATACTTGTGTCTAAAATGCGCTATTAATGTTAAACAGATTATGTTACATTATAAACATCCAAAACAAATGCAATATACTCTATGTGTACCACTACCAATAAATACACTTGTATCTAACCTCAACAATAAGGACAAAGGATTCACCTTTGCCCAGAGGTAATGTGGATGGCAAGCAAATGCTGAAGCGAAATATGGTACTAACACACAGCAACCAACCGCCTTCGAGTCCAGAATAAAAATCAACCCACTACTGACGAAGTTACTAAATATTTAACCCTTACGGTTGTTTAGATTACGCATATATATTGCAACTACCTATCAAAGTTGAAAACCCCAACACGAAAATACTAAGGGGCAAGCAACGATCTTATTTGATAAAAAAGGACATAATGCTGGTATATGTCCTGGCGTGCTGTTAAAGCCAAGTATAAATATTATAAATAATTTAATCTATGCATATGGGAGTAACACACAATAATATCAAAGTGACTTACTGTGTATAAACTTCACAACAATTAACCTTTGTGGTTACTCTAAGAAATACATATTTTTACACAGATTACAATTGTTGGGCTAATATCAGTTTGTGTTTGCATATATATATTTCAGCAAATCATCAATAAGATATCTACTAATTAATTTCAATGAGGATACATAAGAGTGTTTTTAATAATTGTTCCTATTTTATGATATAACTAATAAAAGTAAAATTTTATATTCACTTCCACAAGTTCAAAACTAATGTCCTGATTAACTATATCTAGTCAAGGCCACCTAGAGTGCTACAAATGTATTCTTTTTTAGAGCAAGTCTCTTTTCGCTCTCACCATTTCAAGCTCTAAATATATCTTAGGAATCTTTAAAAATCTTTATATCTGTATTTGAATAGTTACATGGCAAGATACGTCACAATAACCAAAAAACTATAAAACTGATCATGCTTTAGGAAACTGCTGCATCTTGCCAATGTCTGAAGTACACTATTAAAATTGACTTTATTCTACCAAGATACAAAACATAAGGCTGTAAGTAACTAATAGTTTAGTTTATTACAGTGCAGGCAATCCTCAAGGCCATATACACACTGCTTCATTGCTGTTTATTCTGCTGGATTTAAACCTTTCTTAGGTAATCTGGGTCATCTGCCTGCTCTCCTCCTCATCTGCTTCCTCACCTTCTTCATCATAATCATCCTCGTCATCTTCAATAGCTTCACCAGTAAAGTACAGCACTGAACGAGGTATTATTTATTTACAAAGGAAGTGCCTAATTTCAAAGTCTGCAGTGAGTATTGCCTGTGCATCATCACCAAAATCTCCATTTCCATGTATTTCCGGAGGACTGAGGAATAATTTCTAGACAATCAAAAGAGAAGGGATCAGATTCATCAGACTCGGACCTCATTTTATAGGTCTTCGTTTACAGCTTATTTGTGAAGTATTTGGTTCAAAGTTAATTTCTAAAGTGAAGATCGTAGTTTGGCCAACTTCAGAAAACTTTACTTTTATGTCTTTCAAATGTTTGAAAATAGGTTTGTCGTGTTCCTGGACCAAGTCACTTAAGAGATCAACATTCTTAAATACAGTTAGCCAAAACTCAGGGATTCCTTTAGGATCTTCTTTTTCTTCATCTTTTTTTCTCCTCTTCTAGTTTTGCTTTGTCTTTCAGGTCTCCTGTAATTTCCACATCTTCATCAACTTTACACTCAATTTCTTACTCAATGGGCTCAAATGAGGCATTTATTATAATGCTTCTCTTATAAAAAAGAGGCTGATCTAAAGCAACATACTTCTTGTTGAGCTTGTTAACTTCTTCATAGAATTTAGCTTCTATCTGAGCACATTTTACTTTGAAGATTCTTTAGTGCATTAACTCTTTTCTTGCCTACTTTTGGAAAGCTTTTTATGTAACCTGTTGGCGTTCCAACAAGATCATCCAGGTGTTCCTGAAGAGCAGCTAGTATCTGGGGATTCTGCATCATTTGGGCTGTCAGTTATCTTGCTTTGCTGTTGGCCTCCTCTCCAGTTTCATCTTCTTCATCTTCAACATCTTCCCTTTAATATGTTGCTGGTCAAGTTCTACCTGTTCTTTGTTGTCTATGTTTGCCATCTTTGGCTTTCTTTTTTTAAATCATTTATTTATCTCCAAGCACAAAGCACAAGTCAGGAAGTACAACTTTATCACACGAATACATTTCTTTGTTTAACAGAAAGAAGAAAAGAATGGTTAGCAGTCAGAAAAATAAAAACAATCAATAGATGGTTCACTCTTAAATTCAGAGGATCCACAGAGTCATAATTTAAGGAAGTTGCTACCACATACTTTCCAATATCTTATTCTTTGTTATTGTACACTTGTGCTGTTTTCCTGTTTACCTAAAACAACATAACAAAACATAAAAAAACAACAAGAACGCAAAAACGCCAACAAAACAACAAAAAAAAAAAAACAACAAAAAAAAGGGGGGAAAGGGGAAAAAAAGAAGAAAAGAGATCCCCCCTGCCTCCAGCTTCACACCTCCATCATATTAATAAGTAAATGTGACATTAATACCAGGAGTAGGGAAATAGATTATTCAAGATCAGAGTTCCAAAAAAGTCTGATTTGTGGAGACATTTAGTTAATGCATATTGCACGTTGTCAGATTGTTGTAATATCAGAGTGAGCCATTTATCGAAAAAGCTTTTTATCTGGTTCTCTGAAAGGGAATTGATATTTAGTTGTTCAAACATTATTTGCGAGAACACAGCTTGTTTGAATAGACCAAACGGAGGAGCAATCCTCTTCTTCCAGTACCTAAGAATTAGATTCCTTCCTAGCAGGATCAGGATATTAATAGATTTATGAAATGTAATATTGGACTCACTAGTTAAAAAAAAAACCTGATACATGTCCAATACCACATTTTCATTTAAGACTTTAGAAGCCCAGAAGGACACTTTAGACCAAAACTGCCTAATTTTAGGACAGAACCAGAAACAATGGAGGAGATCATCCTTTTTTTTACACTTAAAACAGTTGGCAGATTTATCACCAGCCCACTTGGCTAACATTCTCGGTGTAATATATGAATTATTAATTAATTTGATATGAGATTCTTTCCAGGAGGTGGGAATTCTTGCCTCTCTTACTTGTTTAATACTGAGAATAATTTTTTCTACTGTTATTTCTTGAAAATGAGATCTCCAGTAGCCAGTTAAAGTTTCTAACCCCAATTGTCCTTGTTTCGACATTAAGATGTTGTAAATTAGCCGAGATAGTATGAATACCATTTTTATGTAAAATAATATAATCTTCAAGCTTACCAAATTTTTTGTAATCTTGTCTAATATTTTGTATTTCATTTATAAAATGTCTAAGTTGCAGATATGCATAAAATTTTTGATTTGATAGATTATATTCTTGGAGGATAGATTCAAATGTTCTAACTGTATGTTCACTGTCAAGGACTTGGGAGATGTAGATTAACCCTTTTTCCTCCCACCTTGTAAAAATTCCTGATGTTAAACCTGTGGGGAAGAGGCTGTTACCTCTGATAGGGAGGTATGATGATATACGGTAGTCTATGTTTAACACGGTACATAATTTCTGCCAGGCTAAGACAACGTTACCGATTACCGCTAACTTCTTAATATGTTTTGGTAATTGTGCCATTGGGCAGTAGATAATAGCTTTAAGAGAGAGAGGGGCAACCATCTGTCTTTCAATTAAAGGATTCGTGAAATAATTAGTATCTGTGATCCAGTCACAGGCAAAACGTGCCAAGATAGCTATATTATACCATTTTATATCAGGAAGCGCGAATCCTCCATATTCTGAGAGCTGGTATAATTTAGTTCTAGATAGATAATGCCTTTTTCTGTTCCAGACAAAAGACGAACAGTTCTTATTAAAAAGCCTTAGATCTTTATTAGAAATAAAGACAGGGAGACTTTGAAGAAGATATACTAATTGTGGGAAGAGTATAGACTTAATTAACATGACTCTGGCCGAGAGAGAGATAGGGAACAAGACCCATCTGTCTAGTTTTTCAGCAGCATTTGCAAAAAAAACAGAGAAATTGTTATCGTACCAAAGATTAGGATTTCTATGAAGATTTATTCCTAAGTATTTGATGCTTTCTGTAACCTGAAAAGGGTGTTCCCTACAGCTATCTTTATTCTGGTGTATCCAGAGAATTTCAGACTTGCTTAAATTTAATTTGTAGCCCGAGAAGGAACTAAATTGCTTAAACATATTTAAAACAAGAGGGATACTAATTTTAGTGTTCTGCAAGAACAGCAGTAGGTCATCAGCATAGAGTGATAAGACCATTTGTTGGTCTCCAATTTTTATACCTGGTATGGTGCCTCTCAGGAGGATTGCAAGAGGTTCTATAGCAATGTTAAATAAAAGGGGAGACAGGGGACAACCCTGTCTCGTTCCTTTATGGATATGGAACCTAGGTGTTGGAGCCCCATTGACTAAGACATATGAAGTAGGTGAATTATAGATGGACCTAATTAGTGAGAGAAAATTTCCTTTAAACCCAAATTTATCAAGGGCGGTATATAAGTGATCCCATGTGACTGAGTCAAAAGCCTTCTCGGCGTCGGCGGTTAGTAACGCATAATCTTGTTTTGAATTTTGAACATTATCCTGCAAGTTATACCAACAATATTCTAATACAGTAGTAACACGGCGTATATTTCTGATAGAGGATCTCCCAGGCATAAAGCCTGATTGATCCTCATGTATAATTTGCTCTATGCCAGACTTAAGTCTTTTTTCCATTATAGAAGTAAGTAATTTATAATTTACATTTAGCAGTGATATAGGCCTATAAGAAGATGGATCAAGAGGATCTTTACCTTTCTTTAATATTAAAGTAACCGCCGACGCCGAGAAGTATTCCGACATAGGCTTCCCAGCTGTAAAATATTCATTAAATAATCTAGCCAGAATAGGAAGTATATCACATCGTATGATCTTATAAAATTCTGATGTTAACTGATCAGGGCCAGGAGCTTTATTTGACTTGGCATGAAGTATTGCCTCATCTACTTCCTCTAGGGTAATAGGTCTATTTAAGACTTCCAAAAAAGCTAGAGAGATTTTAGGAGTTACAACTGAATTCCAAAAAATATCTTTGTTTTCAAAATTAATCTCATTCGCCGCATATATGTTTTGGAAATACTTGAAAAAGCTTTCTCTAATCTCTAGTGGATCTGAACATCTATCTTGGCCGACCCTAATAGCTTCAATCATATTGTTCTTTTTCCTGGCCTTGTTTAATCTAGCCAGAAATTTGGCTGATCTGCCAAATTGCCCGCTGTACTTAGCATTGATTTTAATATCTTCCCTTAGCATTTTCTCTTTGAAGAAGAGATCATATTCCTGTTTAGCCTTCTGATATTTATCCCAAAGGGATTTAGAAGTATCATTAATATAATTTTTATAAGAATTGCTAAGCTGATTGGCCAGCTGTATTTCACGGGCATTAAGTTGCTTCTTCCTTATAATCATATAGGCTTTAATTTCACCCTTGAGGTAAGCCTTAGCAGCTTGCCAGTAGGTCTCTACTTTATCAAGATACTCTCTATTGAAGGATTGATACTCCCGCCATTTCTGGCCTAACCAATCAGCGAACTTTTTATCCTGAGATAGATAGTTGGGGAAAAAGAAATTATTTACAAAGTTAGTAGTAGTGTTCTTAATTGCTATACTCAGAGAGATGACAGCATGATCTGAAATTGTTATGTCAGAAATATGATACAACAATTTTGTCCACAGCACTATTATATCAATTATTCTTTATTTTCTGTTTAAGATACATACATAAAATGCGACGTTTCGAGTGTTGCCACTCTTACTCATGCTAATACATTGTGTCATTTGAAGCAAATTTAAAGCCCTCAGTTTCGCGCCAACCACTTCATTAAGTGGCTCTGCTGCCATCTACTGACCAACTAAATTATAACACTTTAAAAACATTACTTTGTTATACAAATTAAGTATTAGTATCTGTTTGCCCTTACTTACTTTTAGAGAATTGATGCATTTTAAATTTTTACATTAAATTTATGCAGTCCTGTTTACAATCAATTATACATAATTTGAACAATAGCCATACATATATTTTCAATAGTATGAACTAATAAAATAAACTTTTGATAGAATACATTTTTGATAGAATAAACTTTTGATAGAAATTTTTTTTTACAATATGTTTCATACATGAAAATTGAATACATTTTTACAATATGTTTCATATAAGAAAATCGATTATTAATCTTTCATTACAGAAAAATAGACCAATCATAGTCTCTATTGAGACCATTTGGTTCCATACATCCTAGTTCAAATATCCAGTACATTTCTTTTTCCTTCAATATTTTTTCCCGATTACTACCATTTCTCTGGGGACCCACACTGTCTATGACTTGCCATCGTAATTGGCTTATCTGGTGTCCACATTTCAAAAAATGATGGGACACTGGGGCTTCAAGATTTTTGCACCGTATATTTGAACGGTGCTGGCATATTCTGTCCCTAACCATACGTGTGGTTTCCCCTATGTAGATTAGGGAACAATTACATTTTATGAGGTAGATAACATATTTTGACTCACATGTATGGTGTTCTCTTATCTCATATTTCTTCCCTGTTCTTGGATGGAAAAAATATCTACCTTTAATTACAGAGTGGCAGCTCATACAACCTAGACAAGGAAATGTTCCTTTGTTTTTATTTCCTAGGAGTGTTTGTCTTGCCTGTTTCTTGGGCCCTACATCTGTACTAGTGAGTTGGTCTCTTAAGTTTTTTACTCTCTTGTAAGCCATTAATGGAGGTTTTTTGAAAAGCTCAATTCCCTTATTATACTCTCTTAATATGTGCCAATGCTTTGTTACATATATATTGAAGGAAAAAGAAATGTACTGGATATTTGAACTAGGATGTATGGAACCAAATGGTCTCAATAGAGACTATGATTGGTCTATTTTTCTGTAATGAAAGATTAATAATCGATTTTCTTATATGAAACATATTGTAAAAATTTATTCAATTTCCATGTATGAAACATATTGTAAAAAAATTTTTCTATCAAAAGTTTATTCTATCAAAAATTTATTCTATCAAAAGTTTATTTTATTAGTACATACTATTGAAAATATATGTATGGCTATTGTTCAAATTATGTATAATTGATTGTAAACAGGACTGCATAAATTTAATGTAAAAATTTAAAATGCATCAATTCTCTAAAAGTAAGTAAGGGCAAACAGATACTAATACTTAGTTTGTATAACAAAGTAATGTTTTTAAAGTGTTATAATTTAGTTGGTCAGTAGATGGCAGCAGAGCCACTTAATGAAGTGGTTGGCGCGAAACTGAGGGCTTTAAATTTGTTTCAAATGACACAATGTATTAGCATGAGTAAGAGTGGCAACACTCGAAACGTCGCATTTTATGTCTGTATCTTAAACAGAAAATAAAGAATAATTGATATAATAGTGCTGTGGACAAAATTGTTGTATCATAGATGTTAGGGGACCCTGGCAGATTACATGGCCCACCCATTTTGATTTCAGTTTATTTACTTCGATAGCCTTAAGATGTGTTTCTTGTAGGAAAGCAAGGTCCGGTTTATGTTTACCTAGTTGCTTAATAATTAGCTTCCTTTTAATAGGGGAGTTTATTCCACCTATATTCCATGAGACACATTTAAGCATTTCTTCTACTCTTCATATCCGTATCAGATGTGGAAGTGAAGGCAGGGAGGGGGGGGAAGGAAAGAGAAAAAAAAAAAAAAAAAAAAAGGAAAAGAAAAAAAGGAAGAAACCAAGGGGGAGAAATTTCTAAAAACAGAACTTTATGTAGCAAATAGCAACATCTCACGAAATCCGCGAATATATTTACAACTTTAGTTCGTTCCCTCATCTATACATTAATTTTCAAGTCCAGACAGAATTGTCTAGCTTCTTGTTCAGTTAACAGAGTATGTGTGGCATCCTTGTCTTCTATTATTATTTTGGCTGGATAGATTAATCTGGCTTTATGCCCTGCATTAATTAGCTTGGTGCAGAAGGGTGACATAATTTTCCTTCTTTGGGAGGTTTCACAGGAGTAATCTTGAAAAATCAAGATTTTAGCTTCTCCTATCTGCACCAAGTCAATTTTGCGGTAAGATCTTAAAAGTGTCATTTTATCTTGATAATTTTGAAATTTGATCATGACTGCTCTAGGCTTAGTTAGTCCGTTCAGCAACTTCCTTTGGGGACCAACTCTGTGTGCTCTTTCAATCAACAAAGGAGTATTCTGTTGTTGCATCCCTAATATTTGCGGGAGAGATGTAGAAGCAAAATGTAAAAGGTCAGCAAATTCACTGGATTCTGGTAAACCTACAATTTTTAAATTATTACGACGAGAACGATCCTCAAGATCTGTTATGCGTTCCTGTAAATTTTTAATGTATTTATTATGATCTGACAATTGAGTCGCTTGACTATTTATAGCATCTGTTTCAGAGACTCTATTTTCAACCTCGTTGAGTCTATCTGAAAATTGTCTCACCTCCGCTGTTAAATTAGCCATCTGGGATTGCAACAGCTCAAATTGGGGTAGAAATATTCCTGACAGCTGATTAACCAGCTGTTGGGTATCATTTTTAGTAGGTACAAACTCTTTAACTATTTCTGGCTGGATATCAGAAACACGTGTTTTCCTGTCTTTATTTTTAACTGGCATAATGGGCGAATTTGTTTTAGACGCCGTAATATATTTGTCCATATATATCACCCGCTTCCTCCCTAAGTAAAAATTCTATTAAGTGAAAATGGTGTATAGGGTGCAAAGAAAAAAAGAAAAGTAAAGGACTCCGTAGTGTGGAAAGAGGGGGGAGAGAAAAAAAAAAAATTTGGGGCAATTAATGCCTATCTATACAAATAGTGTATGTGCATACAAATAAATGAGTGAACGTGACTATATATCAAAAACTTACAGAAAAATACAAATTGAATAAGATAATCAGTGCAAATATTGTGAAGTAATGTAAGGGGGAAAAAGCGAGCTATATGTTTATGGGTTTTTAACCAAGAGTTACATACATCAACTATTGCTTATATGGCAAGATGGGGAGAGAAAAAAAAAAAAATAACCTGTATAAGAAGATTGGGATCTAATATATTCTGAAACAGAACAAAATCTTATACCATGTAGAATGTCTCTCTATTTGATTTAATCAGCACCTAGAGAGTTTTATGGCTAGACTTCTTAATGTAACATGTCAGACACAATAAATACAATGCTTATATGATCACAGGATATAAATCTATATATATGTAGGTAAAGATAGATATAGATATATTAGTTAAACTTATAGAACTAATAACAAATTTGCAGTAAGATCAAATGCCTATAGTACATTAGAGAGGAAGATTTTCCATAATAAAGCTGCAAGGACAAACTAGGCCCTACTACACAGCTAGGCAGTAAATCTTTCCACGAAGTTATATTCGTCTAACTTTTTAACTTTTTAACTCTTTAATTCGTTTACTATATTAGGCTTGTAAGTTAAAGTAATATTTTTACAGCCTCAGGAAGACCAAATGTATAAAACAAGCAGACTTGGATACTGTCCATAATAATCTTGACACTTAGGGCTTTAAAATGTCCAGCCGTTATCAAAGCTACTTTAACCCGCACGGCGGCGGTCCAAAAGCAGCAATTTGGTGAAAAGTTCTCTTTACTTTAGGAGAAAAGAACAAAGCAAACAGTCAAAGCAACAGTCAAAGCAAAGAAGCCAAGGAACCAAATATACTTGCACTTTCCAGGTTTGTAGTAAATACAGCAGCAGGGGTCCCACTCTTCCCAGCCTGAATAACTTGCAATGGTAGCCTGGAGTACGGTCTTTTGCAAAGCAGGCCTGTCTCAGCTGTTACCCTTGCAGTTATCGTAGCACCTGTCGGGAAAGCACAGCAACAACCCCGGTAACTCCAACCAGATGACGTAGCAGTAAGTCGGCAAACACTTTGCCCTGTTCAGTACTCCGCCCCGGGTCTTTTACTCCGATATATTCAGGCATCAGCTTAACCAGGTACCCAGATCAGTATAGCAGCATATCCTGAGGATTGGAATTGCTCCAGAGTGATACCGCTACCGGCTGTAAGTTGGCAAACTTTAGGTGCGTTCGTTGCAACCGACAAGGCGGCAGAAGGTTTAGAGTTTGCAGGGCCCTTATAGTATAAGGGTATTTGTTCGTGCACCTGTACTGCAGTAATTTGTACCTTCGTGTTGCATCCAAGATGCCGGTGTGGTATAGTTAAGGGACAGTGCCCTATAGTTAGTCAGGAGAATCACCCCCGCGGGGTGTATTTTTTCTAATAGAGGGGCTACTTGCGGCTCTTGCGACGGAGCGTACCGCTCTCACGGGTTTCCTGCCAAGGCACAGATGGAAACTGCCCAGCTCCCTAGGATGTATGTATCACATCAGCAACGGGAGAGTAAAGCCAGGGAGGCAAAGCTGTTCCAAACGCTGACTCTCAGCACCACGCCACAGCTCAGCGTGCTCTGCTCCGAATCAGCTCCTCCCACCGGAAACCGCCATCTTTGGCTTTCTAATACCGGGGAGGAGAGATTAAGAAATCTGCTACTGTGCAGGGGGCCCCTTTTGGATGTCTGCAAAAAATAAGAGTGGCAAACTTCAACATCTCTCAATAGGTTCCAATTATATGTATGTTTTAGAATAGCATCTTTAACTGATGTGATGGTCACTTAGGATTGCTGAATAGTAAATAGTTTATAACAGTATTATGTGTTTTCAAGAGCCAGAATCCTTCTTAAAAAAAAGTTTCAAGATTGCTCACAAATTTATCTCTCTCTCTTTTATGGCAGAATCAGCAGACATGTAAAGTTTAATTGCTAAGGACATTGTGACATTTAGTATGTCTAAAAGACCTTTCTGGTTTAGGCATTGGATAATGTTAATGCTCTGTATTTTGAGCCAAATAGTCTATGACTATAAGTATTGTTTGCTGTAAAATCACAACTCTTAGCATAGGTTTAGAATTTAAAAATATTTTTTTATAATGTTTACAACCTTATTTATCTTGTAAAGAAATTTTTTTACACTACTCATGGCATAATCCTTTGCAAACGATGCCGAGAGATGGTGGAGAAGAAGCTGTTTAAATGTTGATTCTTCCACTGAAGAAGCAAGACTAGGGGGCCGATTTATCAAGCTTGATGCCCCTGAAGGCTCACCGGAAACAGAAGTTATAAAGCAGTGGTCTAAAGACCGCTGCTCCATAACTTGTCCGTCTGCTCTGAGGCAGCGGACAGAAATCAACCAGATTGAATACGATTGGGTTGATTGCCACCCCCTGCTAGCGACCGATTGGCCACGAATCTGTAAAGGGCGGCATGGCACCAGCAGTTTACCAGAACTGCTTGTGCAATTATAAATGCCGACAGCGTATGCTGTCGGCATTTATCGATGTGCAGCGGACATGATACGCTACATCGTATCATGTCCGCTCGCACTTACATAAATATACCCCTAAGCCTTAGGGCGTCTCGCCAGTACTTCACAGTTTCTCAAAAAAATGTAAAAAGGCAAATTTAAGCTTGAGAGATAATTATCTAAGGTCTTGGATGTGAAAGAGACTCCTACATTAAAATATAATGCTTAAATTAATTAATGTCAGGTATATGGGTCATAGATATAGTTTTTGTTCCAACACTAAATTATAATTATTACACGTGAAATTGGTCAAATGTTAAAAACACATCATTTTGTATTTGTTGCATTTGTCCAAAAATGACAAATGAGTGGCCCCTTTTACCAAGACAATGAAGAAAGAAATGATGGTGTAACAAAAATTTATTTTTTCATTCAATCGTTTTGTTCATGCCTTTCTCTCCAGGAAAAACACTATCCATTTATGATCTAGCAATGTTGTGCTTAGTAAACTGATCAGTGTGTCATCCTACAAAGCATGTAACTTTCCCTCTTGGCCAGTCTAGTTCCCATTAGGGGAAGGCTCATGGTAAAGGT
The DNA here is from genome assembly GCF_027579735.1 of Bombina bombina. Classification (NCBI taxonomy): domain Eukaryota; kingdom Metazoa; phylum Chordata; class Amphibia; order Anura; family Bombinatoridae; genus Bombina; species Bombina bombina. The sequence continues at coordinate 131,814,524 of NC_069504.1, read as the reverse complement.
CCCTGCTTGTCTGTTTTCCTTCACTTAACAGCCCTTTCAGCTCAGTGTTCTTACATTTACTTCAATAGCAATTCAATGCTATAATTGGGGAAAGTGGCTGGAACAGCAACCTTTTTGTATTTGTAAGATTTGCTGCTGCTGATAGAAAACAGTGGGCTAGATTACAAGTGGTGCACAAACGATAAGAATAAACACAATCGCTGCACCAGGCTAAAATTAGAAATCAATTTGATATTACAAGTCCATGATTTAAAGGGACACTGAACCCAATTTTTTTCTTTCGTGATTCAGATAGAGCATGCAATTTTCAGCAACTTTCTAATTTACTCCTATTATCATTTTTCTTCATTCCTTTGCTATCTTTATTTGAAAAATAAGGCATCTAAGCTGAGGAGCCAAACAATCTTTGGTTCAGACGCTGGACAGCACTTGTTGATTTGTGGGTGAATTTATCCACCAATCAGCAAGAACAACCCAGGTTGTTCAACAAAAATGGGCCGGCATCTAAACTTAAATTCTTGCTTTTCAAATAAAGATACCAAGAGAATGAAGAAAATTTGATAATAGGAGTATGCGCTGGTGTTACAAGTTAGGTGCAATGCGAACGTGACCTTATGTTTAATTGCACAGAAACATTGCACTCACGAGAGCACACTAGCCTTGTTATCATACCATGAGACATGGCATGAGAACTAGCGCAGCAAAAGGAGGTAAGTCGCGCAGTGATGAGCAGCAAATATAAATATATATGTATATGACTATTTACATATTATACACATATTCAAACATATATATAAAGCATATACTGAACATATGTATTTATAGAGAACACACAGTTCCACATAGACCACACACCCGCCAACCTTAGCCCCCAAAAACTGCTTAGTGCAGTTGTTTTTTATATATAAAAAAAATATATATACAGTTTTTAAAATAAAAAACTAAAATATACTTTATTTTTGTACAATTGGGGCACTTTTAGAAAATTAATTAGAGATCAAATTAATTAAAGGTTCATTTCTGACTGTTAATTGCTACCGCAAGCTCTTGCACTTGCAATGGCTGGTTATTTACTGTGCACCCGTAAACGGGCGAATTTACCCATTTAGGGGTGCACAATAAATTAGCGCCATATTGTTTTATTTTTTTTACTATATAGCACCATTGTGTTTTTCACTCTTTTAAGCACAAGCTTTACTGTATTTACAGAATATAAGTTTACATTTCGGGACTTTTGGATATGAATACACCATTGGAAGTATAATTGATTTGTCATTTGGATTTGTCTTTATTACCTTATAATAGTATTCTTTATTGTGTGGGCTGGGCCGTCCTTATACACGGCTTCATAATTCACTGTTTAACCAGATAGCCAGGCAACAAACTGTTGCCCTAGGGTCTTGAATATGCCTAGATTACCCACTAAGAATGGTGAGTTTTGTATCCTGTACCAGTGGTTTATGTAAAAATGTAGATAAAGTGTCTGCATAAGAGTCTACTTGAAAATGTTTAATGTCTAAAAAGATAGATAATTCCTTTATTACCGATTCCCCAGTTTTGCATAATAAACACTGTTATATTAATACAATTTTTACTGCTGTGATTATCTGTGATAACCTTGTATCTAACCCCTATCTTGGTTCTTTTGACAGACATGCATTTTAGCCAATCAGTGCTGACTCATATATAATTTCATGGGAATGAGCACAATGTTATCTATAGGGCACACACGAACTTGCACTGTCTAACTGTGAAAAACTGTCAAAATGCACTGAGATAAGAGATGACCTTCAACGGCTGTGAAATCAGTTTATGAGCCTACCTGGGTAGCTTTCAACAAAGAATACCAAGAGAACAAGGCAAATTTGATGATAAAAGCAAACTGGAAAGTTGTTTAAAATTGCATACCTATCTGAATTAAGGATTATATGAGATAACAAATATATGGGCCCATTTTGCTTGTATTTTATGCAATTTCTATTTTTGTTGTCAATCGATATGGTAGTTTTTGACCTCCTAAAAGATGTCTTCATTTTATAACATTTTAGTTAATTTAATTGCTAAGAGTTTCCAATTACCAACATTATTGTTTCTCTTATAATCAAAACAATTGCTAGAAAATAGGCACATGGATGCAATGTTCTATAGAAATCCGTCCTCTGAGAGAGCATTGTTCCAGCTCCAGTATCCGAAACATCTTCTTTAAATGCAAATGTCTGGGACAGATCAGCATGAGCTAAAACAGGTGCTAAAGAAAACCTACTTTCAGTTGTGTCTATTTAATAAGGAGATTCTGGTCAATGTCGCTAGCTCTCTCAAACCTCTCCTCTCATCCATCACCTCCTTTTCCTGCCCTGACCAATCTATCTGCCAGTATAATTCCACCCTTACATCGGTCATTGACACTCTGGCCCCTCCAACCTTAGTTCAGAAACCACACTCTCATCCTCAGCCCTGGCATACCCCTCTGGCACGATACCTACGCAGATGCTCCCGTACTGCTGAGCGACATTGGAGGAAATCTCGGAGTTCAGCTGACTTTCTTCACTACAAGTTCATCCTGAACTGCTACTATTCTGCTCTTAAACTTTATAAGCAACAATATTTTTCTAATCTCATCTATACTCTTTCCTCTAACCCTAAATGTCTGTTCTCCACGTTCAACACTCTTCTCCGCCCACCCCCACCTCCTAACACAACCTCTCTCTCTCAGCTCAAGATTTTGCAAGCCACTTCAACAACAAAATTGACTCCATCAGAAGTGAAATCAGCTCTCAACATACTTCCAATCTCCCACCCCCTCAAATGCTCACGATCACCCAAAACCCAAATATCCAAAAATGCAGCTCTTTTGCCCCTGTCAATGAAGATGAAGTTTCTGCCCTTATACTGACCTCCGACCTCACTACCTGTCCCCTAGACCCCATCCCCTCACAGCTACTCCCCTCCCTTTCTTCTACCCTCACCCCCATACTCACACAAATTTTCAACCTCTCCCTCAGCACTGGTATATTTCCCTCATCTCTAAAACATGCACTGGTCACACCTATCCTCAAAAAACCTTCCCTCGATCCAACCTCCCCTTCCAATTATCGCCCTATTTCCCTACTCCCTCTTGCCTCAAAGCTCCTCGAAAAGCTAGTTTACGCACGTCTATCCCATTTCCTTACACTAAACTCTCTTCTTGACCCACTGCAATCTGGATTTCGTTCCCATCACTCTACAGAGACAGCAATTGTCAAGATTACCAATGACCTACTTCCAGCAAAATCCAAAGGCCACTTCTCTCTGCTTATCCTCCTTGACCTGTCTGCAGCCTTTGACACTGTTGACCACCCTCTTCTGCTCCAAACCCTCCAATCCTTCGGCATCTGTGACACAGCTCTCTCGTGGTTCTCTTCCTATCTGACTAACCGTACATTTAGTGTAGCCTTCTCCGGAGCATCCTCTGCCCCATTACCACTTTCTGTTGGGGTACCTCAAGGCTCTGTCCTTAGTCCCCTTCTCTTTTCAATCTACACATCGTCACTAGGTTCCTTAATAAAGTCCCATGGGTTTCAATACCATTTGTATGCCGATGACACCCAAATCTACCTCTCTGCACCAGACCTACCTCCTTCCTTACTAACCCGTGTCACTAACTGTCTTTCTCACACCTCATCTTGGATGCCCTCTCACTACCTTAAGCTAAATCTCTCCAAAACTGAACTCCTTATTTTTCCCCCTTCTTCCAATGTCTCCACCCCCAAAATTTCTATAACTGTTGATAATTGCATCATTACCCCTACCCCGCACGCCCGATGTCTTGGGGTCACACTTGACTCAGATCTTTCCTTCACTCCTCACATTCAGTCCTTGGCTAAAGCCTGCCGCTTCTGCCTTAAAAACATCGCTAAAATTAGACAATTCCTTACACAAGATACAACCAAGATTTTAATCCACTCTCTCCTCCTATCCCTCCTCGACTACTGCAACTCCGTCCTCTCTGATCTACCTAGCTGCCGCATAGCTCCTTTACAATCCATTATGAATGCCTCTGCCAGGCTCATCTTCCTTACTCGTCGCTCTTCATCTGCTGCACCTCTCTGCCAATTCCTTCATTGGCTTCCTCTTGCCTCTAGGATTAAACATAAAATCCTCACCCTGACATATAAAGCTCTCAACTGCACTGCTCCCCCCTACATCTCAGAACTTGTCTCTAGATACTCTCCCTCCCATCCCCTTCAACCAGCTCAGGATCTCCTGCTCTTCCTCACATTCCCGTTTACAGGACTTCTCCAGACTGGCCCCAATCTTGTGGAATTCCCTGCTTTGCTCCATAAGACTCTCCCCTAGTTTTAACAGCTTCAAGCACTCCCTAAAACTCTACTATTCAGGGATGCATACAACCAACACTAAACTTTCCTAACTCCACTGCTTTCCCCTTGAACCCCTTAGAGTGTAAGCCTATGGGCCCAGCTGTTTACAGATCGCTTCATAAGAGCCGACTACAACAGTGAACTCTCAGCCGGGCCCTCTACCGACTTGACCCCTACAAAAGCTATCCTGTACATCGACTATGTTTACAGCGCTGCGGAATCTGTTGGCGCTCTACAAATACCTGATAATAATAATAATAATAATGTCCACAACACCAGCCCTTTACGATGTGAGGACAGTCTTTAACACTAGCAACAGAATAGCTTATCTTCCACTGCACAAGATTTCCTGTTTCCTTTCTAAACAATTTTTTACAGTTCAAATTACTGACAACCAGAGTCTGGATGAACATGCTTTGAATTTTGGGCTCTACACTTCAGATGGTATGTGGCAGATGTACCCTTTGCAGGAATACTTTCTCCAGAATGTACCAAAAAGGCAGTTTATATTTCAAGATATCTCAGCAATGATCTGCTGTTCACAGAATCTCCATGAATGCAAGTAAAGATGGAATCCAGCAAGTCTGGTTAAGGAGCAACTTTCCAGGGTCAGTTCATTTAGAAGATATGGAATCAATCTCTTCTACTGCTATGCAATTTCACAGTCATGGCAACATTTTCAGCCTTGTTTTTAAAAATAGCTCATTTTGGTTGCTAACAGCCTTAGAATATACAGTACATGATTCAGTAGGCCCAATTCTGGTTGTGACAGACTGAATCCCTACTGCAGAGGAAGGAGACATGCTAGAATGTATCTTTATTAAACACACAAGGCCCGAGAGCAAGACATGTTCACGCTCAGGCAGTAATCCATGCAATTCCTAGTTCTAAAAAAAGATATGGAAATGTACAAGACAACAGTAACAGTGACCAGATAGAGTATCTAAAGGGCAGGGCAGGAGAACTGTCAAAGTCAATGCCAAAGTAATTATTCAAAGACTAGGCAAGGTACAAAGGGCAAAGACAAAGGGAAGTTCAAAATACCAGTTCCAACTGGAAGACAAAATAATCCAATTTGTTGTCTTTTTTCTCACAGAGTTGAGAAATAAGGTGTCTTCTCAGAGGTTAAATCAGACAAGCCTTGGGGAAATTTTTTTGAATGTTTATTATTTTTTTATTATTATAAATCCATTCACACAACCATGTACATACATAGGTGATTGTGATTTTCATTGTTATTCACACAAGCAGTGATTAAAAGCAAAACCATCCCTCTTCTATTTCAGTATGGTAGTTTTGTTTAATTAATCTCTTATAATGTATTAAACAAATTAATTTATAATCTCTACTCCATAACTAAATAAATGTATGAACACATTCACGTTTTATTTACATCACACATTCACATCATTATAGGCTCACAGTTCATAGGTCCTGTAAGGCAGTCTACAACAATATCTACACATAAATCAGAAGAAGGTTTTATACATTTATTCACACGCTTTCTGAAGTCATGTCTATTTGAAGGGTCTTAGGCATACAGTTTACTCAAAAGGCAGTTACTTTGAAAGCTATGATTGCATCTGATGGTTTAAAGGCATTTTTGTAATCTTTTGTTTCACCTAAAAGGGGTATTTCAAAATGCATTACAGTTTTACTTTTATTTTAAAAATGCATGTTCCTGTCTTGAATTAAATATGTTTAGTCCGGCTTTTTCCTCATTAGTTAGTGATATGTAGGAAATACAGCAGTATTAGTTTACATTTAAAAGACCGCTAAATACAGTAGAATTGAATAATTGATAAATATTGCACTTTGAATTTAAAAAGAGCAGCAGAAAATGAATCCAATTTTCCCTTGCCCCGTATCATGTGACAGCCATCAGCCAATCGCAAAATTCATATACGTACAGTATACACTGTGCTCTTTTGTACATGATCAGAAGGAGCTGGAGCCTCTTAAAGTGTGTATATAAAAAATGTACACGTTTTAATAATGGAAGTATATTGAAAAGTTTTTGTTTTTAATTGTGTTGTATTTAATGTTGTATTTAGTGGCCCTTTAAACATCTTTACCTTAAAGTAGTAAATTTAAGCTTAGAATTTTTTTTTCCATTACATTCAAAGCCATTAAACTAATTAAAACGCTGGGGTTTTTTTTTGTAAATATGACGATAAATATAATATAATAAATGATTATTATCACCCCATATTTGTTGTTGTTTACTTATCCCCCTTACATTTATTTTTCTGTAGAGTAGTAATGTATTGAGCATCCCCACCCCCTCTATGGGCAGAATTTAGCAATTTGCGAGCAGACAGCACAAATTGTGGGGCGGATTTGTTCATATTTATCATTGCACAATGGAACACTCCGCCCTCCTACACTTGTCAATCACCCTGGTCGAATTATACCTGGTTGATTTTCATCTGCCAACTGTAGTTGTCAGAGAGAGTTTATGAAGTTTTATGTTTAAGTGATTTTTATTGAAAATTGGTACATTGAAAATGAACAAGATATATAATTTCAATTACATCATAATAGGATCATAGCTGTTCACAGTGAAGACAGTCATCATTAGTGATTAATCCAATTCTCATAAGAATTTTTGGGATTTTTTGAAAGAAGAAGTGAGTCATAACACATCATTAGAAGATATAAAAGAATATAAAAGGTGTTAGTAAGTGAGGATAGGGAGATAGGGGTTAAAAGGGGGAATGGAGGGAGGGAAAGGGTGTCCCGCCTGGCCTACTTTCTTTAAAATTACAGGGAGGAAAGTTGTTGTAGCTTATAAAAGTTTTGGGTATAGAATGTCGGTGGGACTGTTTAAGTGTGGCCATCAGAAGATCCTTGATCCCATATGAATTGAATATTGCAGATCATGTCTTGTTTACCTAGATAACAGTAATGCATCCTTTCTAGCGTGAGAACATGGTCTACTTCAGATTTCCATTGGGCAATAGACGGTATCTCACATGTCTTCCATTTCCTAGGGATTAAGCGTTTGGCGCAAGATAGCATTAGGAGAAGCAGCTTTCTGCGGTAAACGCAAGTGATTTTAGGAATGAGATTAAGAATTATAATTGATGGGGAGAGTGTGACTGGTACCCCCAGAGTATGGGCTATGTGTCTTTCTATTTGGTTCCAGAAGGTATGTAGGAGGGGGCACGACCACCATATGTGGGTGAGGGTACCTTCCTCACCACATCGTCTCCAACAGCTGGAGGAGGCATTAGGGTATATGATCCTCAGGCGCTGAGGAGTTAAATACCATCAAGCTAATATTTTGTAGTTTAATTCAGATATGGTCAAGGATAGGGAGGCAGAATGTGTGTGTCGAAAGCATTGTCTCCAGGTCTCAGTGTCAAGGTCATCTTGGAGTTCAACTGCCCACTTAGTAAGGTATGTAGGTCTTTTTTCAGGGAAAGAGCCCCTGAGCATTCTGTACGCTAGAGAGATGTGTGCTCTATTTATATTCGGATTAATACATAGCTGTTCAAAAGTGGTCAGGGGTCTAAGTATTATTTCTTTGTGTGGGCAGTGGGTGATCGCGTGCCTAATCTGTAGGTAGGAATACCAACGGTGGAAGGGTGGGCCTAGTTCTTCATTAAGGGTAAGTCTGTCTTTGACTCCCGAGGTATTGGTCACTAAATAAACTGGTAGGGACCCATGAGGACTATTGGTTGAGTTGTGAGAGTATAGGTCGTGTTTGAGAAAGAGGCGATATCGAAGGAGGGGGGTCAGGGGGGAAAGTACAGTAGAGATTCCCTTTGTGTGAGTGAGTACATCATCCCATACTTCTAGGGAAGCTTTAATATAGTCATTGTCTTGTATAGTGCGTGGTCTGGACTCTTTAGGAATCCAAGGGAGGTCTCTTATGGGGTTAGCCTGAGCTAGATGGCCCTCCATCTGTATCCAAAGCTTTGAGGGGTTGGCATGGTTCCAAGCTATAACCCTAGCTAAATGTGCGGCTTTATAGTAGTTGGAAAGATTAGGGACGCCTAGGCCTCCATCTTCTTTACTTAAATACAAGGTGTGCTGAGCTATCCTAGGGCGCTTGTATGACCATATGAAGGAGTTAATCATTTTTTGTTGTGCTGAGAGAAAGGGTTTCGGTAAGGGCAGGGGAAGGGCCTGGAACAGATATAGGTATCTGGGGACTATCATCATCTTCACCGTGTTGATGCGCCCTAGCCATGATAAGTGTCCCTGTTTATGCCAGTTATCTAGCGAGGATTTAACGTTCGTTTGGAGGTTGATAAAGTTATCTGGAAAGAGTGTGTGTGGATCTTTGGAGATTGTCAAGCCTAGATATTTAAGTTTGTCTGGTAGTGTAAACTTTGTTTGTCGAGTAATGTACAGCATTTCTTGAGAGGTTAGATTTATTGGCAATAGACCCGACTTCTCCATGTTAATGGAGAAGTTGGAAACCTGTTTGTATGCGTCTAGGATTTGTATGAGAGCGGGGAGGGAGGTAGTTGGGGATTGTAGGGTGAATATCACGTCGTCCGCGAACAGTAGGCATTTTTGGGTAGTGTCTCCGAATTTTAGGCCTTGTATATGATGACAGTGTCTAATTTGTAGTGCCAGTATTTCAACTGTAATAGCAAATAGTAGGGGCGAGAGCGGGCACCCTTGACGTGTGCCATTGGAGATGGGAAAAGATTGGGATATATTATTGTTGACTTTGATTTTTGCGCTCGGGTTATGATAAAGGGCCTTTATTCTGGAAATGAAGAGCTCGGAAAAGCCGAACTTTGACAGGGTGGACCACATAAATTGCCAGTCCACCCTGTCAAATGCTTTCTCAGCATCCGTCGAAAGCAAGGTTAGGGGTGTGTGGGAAAGGTGGGCTTGTTGGAGTGAGTGAAGTAATCTAGTAGTGTTATCTTTCGCCTCTCTCCCCTTAATGAAGCCCACCTGATCAGGGTGGACTATGTTGGGCAATATCTCATTCATGCGGTTGGCTAAAATTTTTGCATATATTTTCATGTCGATATTTATAAGGGAAATCGGTCTATAGTTATTGACTACATCATTGGGCTTGCCCGGTTTAGGAATCACCGTGATTACTGCTTCTAGGAGGGAGCTGGGCAAAGCAGCACCTTGGTCTATATCGTTAAAAAGTGTCAGGAGTTGGGGGTTTATGTGTTCTTGTAAGAGCTGGTAAAATTTAGATGTGAGGCCGTCTGGACCTGGGGATTTGCCATTTGGTAAGGACTTAATGACTAAGTTAATATCCCTCAGGGTAATGGGAGAGTCTAAGAATTGTTTATCGTCATCTGTAATAGAGGTTATAGGGACAGTGTTCAAATATGTTACTATTTCCTCTTTCCTATCTTGTGATGCGGAGTCTGCTAGGTTATATAGTTGTTTATAATAAGAGGCAAATGAGTTGACAATTTCTTCATTTTTGTGGGTTGTCTCACCAGATGGGTGGCGGATTGTCTTAATGAAATTGGAAAGCCTTTGTTTTTTAAGGGATCTGGCTAGTAGGCGGCCTGATTTGTTACTTTCTATGAAAAATTTAGATTTGGTAGTTAACGCTCTCATGTGGGCTTTTTGAATTAGAAATTTATTTAGGGCTTCTCTAGCGTCATTTAATTTGGAAAGTTTGGATGTGGAGGATGGATCTGCTCTAAGAGTGGTTTCACAGGTGTTTAGTTCGTCGGATAGTGAAGTGAACTGGGCGTTATGAATTTTGCGTTGTGTGGCAGTGTGTTTCATTATTACCCCCCTAATAAAACATTTATAGGTCTCCCAATTGTTCGCGGGTGTCGTGTCTTCAGGTTTGTTTAGGGTGAAGAATTCGGCCGAGAGTTTTTTAATGTCATCAACCGTTGCTTGGTTAGTCAGTATATGGTCGTTGAGTCTCCAGTTGAATGTAGTATGTGGTTTGCTAGCCCATTTGAATTCTGTATGTACCATACTGTGATCGGACCAAGAGGTGTGCGAGATTTTAGAGTGTACAAGGGCAGAAAGCAGAGCCTGATCGCATAGTATGTAATCCAACCTGGAGTACGTGTGTTGTGGATGTGAGAAAAAAGTGTAGTCTTTTCTGTTGGTATGTACTACTCGCCAGGTATCAAATAGGTTGATAGATTGTAAGGCTGCACAATTAGAGTTGAGAGTATTATTGCGCAGATAGGATTTTCCACTAGAGGTATCTAGTGCTGGGTTCATGGGGAAATTAAAATCTCCACCCGCAATGATGGGTCCTTTAGCTAGGTCCAGTATCTTATTGACCAGGGTTTTGAAGAAGTTGGGGGTGGATCTGTTTGGTGCATAGGTGTTTACTAATGTAACCGGGGAACCGTAACATAGACCAACAAGAATTAGGATCCTACCCTCAGTGTCTGTATATTTCTGTAGTAGTTCGAATGGGAAGCCTCGTCTGAATGAAATACAGACCCCATTTTTCCTATTTGTACCAGAGCTATAGTAGTGTTGGTCAAAATATCTTTTAGATAAAGTGGGTTCGTTATTTTTCTTAAAGTGTGTTTCCTGAGCCATAATAACGTCAATTTTCCGTTTATAAAAGTCATGAAATGCTATAGAGCGTTTTTCGGCAGAAAGAAAGCCCTTAACATTCTGAGTGGCTATGTGTAGTGTTTCTTCTTTATGGTGTATTGTATGAGACATCTTAATGTCGGGTGCCTATCACCAACCCACTTTTCGGTGTGAAGAGGCCAGACGGGACACCAAGTAGGAGAGGAGAAGGGTATCTACTGTTAGTGCTGGGGAAGAGGGATTTCCGAGGAAAGGTTAGTTAGTAGGGGTCAGAGGGAATGGGAGAAGAGGAAAGAGAAGTTATGACTTTTTTGTAAATAAAACAGTATTAGAGTGAATAACAATATTTATAACAGTATTAATTCAATCAACATTAATGTAAAATGTAAAATGTAAAATATATAATACAAGTATTGCGTTGAGAAGAAAGGAAAGAAGAGTATGCAATAGGGTCTCAGCTCATAACCTGTAACTCTAATCTTTGAGCCTTGATCCTTAGTCTCGGGGGCCTTTATTACAGGCCGGGTATCTGGGTAGAGTAAGGTAATATGATGTTCGACTGATTTTAGGTGGTATTGTTTTAGAATGTAGGGGCATATAGCTTTTCTACATTGTCTTAATTCGGAGAAGCCCGGTCAGTTGTATTATGTCCTGTCTGGAGGGGTGTGAGAATCAGTAGGAGATGTCATGTAGGGACTCTATTCAGTGAGTTGAAGTGTAGTCGATGTTCGATGAGGTTGGAGTATATGTGTGTTGTCTGTGCTACTAGAATTAGGTCAGGCGATGTAGGGTCGCGGACATTTAAATGATCAGTTTGTCGTGATGTCACTATATCCCAGTAAAATCTCAGGGTATGTACAGGAGGTTTAATAGAGTCTAAGAAGGAGTTCCTCTAAGAGGAACTGAGGTATATGTTCAGTTTCGGGGTCCTAGGTAGAGGGATGGGCGGGTCTATTAGTGAGGTTAAATACGTAGTTAGGGTAAGATAATGTCTTGTGGCATTACAAGAGTCTAGAAACAATGTGGTGGTATTTACAGGGAGATATAAAATATCAGTGCAGGTATAACAAATCGAACTCAATAAATTCCATATCATAGTGCAATAGATTTTACCCTAATTTAAGGCACAATGTAGTGCAAACAGAGCTCAGTATCTCCAGGTCCGTGATGTCTCTTTGGTTCAGAAGGTCTGTTCAGTGTCTCCGTATTCTGTCTGGTGGGTAGTGGGGGTTAGCTAAGTGAGTTATGTGGAGTTCTTGTATTGCTGGGGTGTATTTATTTTTTCAGGGTTATCCTGAAGTACACATGCTGTCTAAGTCATTGTGGTTGGGTCTAAAGACTGGAAGTCACAGACATTTAGGTAGTCAATGTAGTGCGTCATCGTCTAACCTCGGTAGAGGACTCTGACTGTGTAATAAGGTGTGTATAAATTTATAACGGTGCCTCTCTATAGGAGCCATATGCATATGAACCTCGGGAGAGGCCCAAACTGTATAATGAGGTGTGTGTGGGTTTGTAACGCCGTCTTTTCATGTGGGCCACATGCAAATGATCTGCGCTGAGGGCTTAGGAAGAGGGAGTGGTGGGGTCTATACATACGGTCACGTGTGTAGTGGAGGAGAGATAGTGTCTATTGGTCTGTTTAAGGTTCAGTAGCGGTATGTCACCGATAGTAGGGAGCTAAAAAGACAACAGAACATTTATAACATATTAAACTTTGTGGAAAGCATAACAAAACAGAATAGAACTTATCAACATTTTAAACATAATTCCAGACCAGTAGATTATATTGCTCTTAAGAATTTGGGATGCTACAGTCTATATGTATTGGGCATCTCATGCCTGGGAATCAAGGCCTAATAGAGGAGGAGAAAAAAGAAAAAAAAAAAAAGGAGGCATATACAGATAAACAGTATATTGCATTGCTTTTACTCATCTGATGGAGTGGGGGTCCGAGGTGCCTGAGTTATTGGAAGATATTTGTCTTCTTTTGGTCTGATTAGAGTCAGTGTCTGGATCTGGTCTCCGCTGGGATTTAAAACCTGTTGAACCATCTTGAGGTCTTTGAGATGATTGATGGTTTGTTGTGTCAGGTGATGAAATTTTCAAAATGTTGCAGAATCTATGAATGTCAGAGGGAGAGGGACATTCCGTTTTCTTCCCATTTTTCACCACTATTACTGAGGTAGGAAATCCCCATCTGTAGGGGATGTGAAGTGAACGGAGGTGTGCTGTTAGGGGTTGAAAGTCCCGTCGTTTCTGCAATGTTCTGAGTGAGAGGTCTTGGTAGATTTGAATTCGATGACCTTGGAAGTGTATGCTTTGTTTTTTCCTGGCGGTATTATATATTTCTTCTTTTTGACAGTAATTTTGGAAGTGTACCACAATGTCTCTTGGAGGGGAGTCATCTGGAGGCTTCGGACGTAGAGCTCTGTGAGCTCTGTCTAGTGGAATGACTAGGTTTTCAGGAGAGTTTTCTCTAAGTATGTCTGCAAAGAGAGCCTGGAGAAAGTCTCGGATATCATTGTTTAGTACAGACTCTGGTATCCCCCTGAAGCGGAGGTTACCCCTTCTGGTGCGATTTTCCAAGTCGTCAATTTTATCTTCGAGTTCTGAAATATGACGGTCTTGCTGGGTTTGACTCGTAGAGAGATGTGCAAGTTTTTGTGCTACCACAAACTCATGTTCTTCTAGGTTGTCAACCCTGTGACTCAGGTCACCGATCTCCTTTTTCAGATCAGCGCATTCCTCTTTGATGCATGTCTTAACCTGCTCAATTAGAGTTACAATAGCTTTATATGTTATTGGGGTGTCCTCCTCTAGGGCCATAGTTGTGGGTGCCGCTTCAGCGCTTGTAGGGGGACTATTGATATGCTCTTCTTCTATAGTGTCCGAGATGAACTCTGTTATTTTAGTCATGGACGGCTGGTCTGTCTGCTTAAAGAAAGCATGAACTGCAGGCTGGGTAGATTGTTGCAGCTTTTGGGGTTTATCTTGACGGGTGTTCTTTCTTTGTGACATAGTGTCTGGAAGTGGTGTTATGACACTTAGGTTAACTGAAAGCGCTGTCGCACACTGTACCCCCTAGGGATTTTGCCCTCACAGGGCGATCACGGTGAAGGGCAGATGGGGTATGACCCGTCACACCGTGGTGTGGCGGGAAAGGGAGTGGGGGTACGTGCGTAGAGTGCCCAATAGTCAGGAGCCCCTAGATAGAGGAATATGTGTTTAAATCACTTGTCTGCAGCCAAGGAGTTCATACAGTCTGTGCATAACATTAATACTGAAGAAAGGGTGGTGACCGCCACTGATCAAAGGTTCTGATGTTGGGTATCCAAAGGGTTAGGTTAGGCCCCAATTATATTCTTGAAAATTTAGCCGTTTATTGAGGAAAATATAGAAGCTTTTATGAGGCTAAGACCATGCGTGTCAGTAAAGCAGCGCCTGTAATAGAATGACAGCATGCAGGGTAATCATCTCCCATCTATTCAACTGCAGTGCATGTAGCGTGAAACACAGCGTTACTTGTTAATCTGATGTGTCCCTTAATTTGGGGGTATTTCCACGTGGCTTTAAGGTAGGAGAAGGAGCCGTCTGAAAAAGATTGTTTGTGTATCTCAGTGAAGTGTCTGCACGCTAGTGGTCAGAGGATTGCAGCAGTTGCGTGTCCCACATAAGTATCGCATTCAGCGTGTGACAGTGGTTCCCATTTCAGTGGGTTGGAAGTGTGTCCCCCCTGTGATGTTTTGCGGTTAAGGCAAAATATGGCGTGCAGGCCTTACCGGGTGTTGCAGAGTGAGGTCCGGTCTGAGGGATGCGTCATGAACTGCAGCGTTGAAGATGCATATTGGTATGAGCTGCGAGGGTTTGTGAGGCAAGCATCGAGCGTTGATCTCGGTCCTGGAGGTAGATCCTGGGTGTCCCGGTCTGTGTGCTATTAAGTCCGTGGTTTGATAGCGTTGCTTGTTGCGGTAAAGGCCGCAAGCCTAGGGAATCGCTATGACAGCGTACATGTAGAGGAGCAGGACCATCGGGTCTCCGATCAAGTGTTTAGGTGTTAGGAATATCTTGTAGTTGATGTGGGCTTTTTAGTTGAGCGTTAAGTCGTGGTTAAAAGCATTTATACCCGGCCCGCAGTCAGAGCCTCAGTGAAGTGCGGCCATCATGTTCGGCTGCTCGCTCCGCCCCCAAAGTTTTAATGTTAAATAACATTTTCACGTCAACATGGCACTATAATTGATTTGTTTTAATTGAGGGAAGGAATGCTGGAATAGAGTGAAGTGTTCCCCCCCCTTTTTTTTCTATCTCTCCCCCTGTTCCTATATCTAGGGTATAGTACTAATAAAAGTATCTCGCTGTGACAAAATATTTTTCTGTTTTAGTTGTTTGTATTTTACAGTATCTATATTATATTTCTCTTGTAAGGTGTATCCAGTCCACGGATCATACACTACTTGAGGGATATTCTCATTCCCAACAGGAAGTTGCAAGAGGACACCCACAGCAGAGCTGCTATATAGCTCCTCCCCTAACTGCCATATCCAGTCATTCTCTTGCAACTCTCAACACGCATGGAGGTAGTAAGAGAGAGTGGTGAAAAATAGTTAGTTTTCTTTCTTCAATCAAAAGTTTGTTATTTTTAAATGGTACTGGAGTTGTACTATTTTATCTCAGGCAGTATTTGAAGAAGAATCTGCCTGCATTTTCTATGATCTTAGCAGCTTGTAACTAAGATCCACTGCTGTTCTCACATATGTCTGAGGAGTGAGGTAACTTCAGAGGGAGAATGGCGTGCAGGTTATCCTGCTATAAGGTATGTGCAGTTATAAGTTTTTCTAGGGATGGAATTGCTAGAAAATGCTGCTGATACCGGATTAATGTAAGTTAAGCCTAAATACAGTGATTTAATAGCGACTAGTATCAGGCTTACTATCAGAGATATATACTCTTATAAATTTGCAATATAAAACGTTTGCTGGCATGTTTAATCGTTTTTATATATGCTTTGGTGATAAAACTTTATTGGGGCCTAGTTTTTTTCCACATGGCTGGCTTAAATTTTGACTAGAAACAGTTTCCTGAGGCTTTCCACTGTTGTAGTATGAGTGGGAGGGGCCTATTTTAGCGCTTTTTTGCGCAGTTAAAATTACAAACTGAGACATCCAGCTTCCCTCTGCAGTCCCCTGAATACTATGGGACATCTCTAAAGGGCTAAAAAGGCTTCCAAAATCGTTTATGGGGAAGGTAAGACCACAGCTGTGGCAGTTTGTTGTGACTGTTAATTTCGTTTTTTTTTATCCGTTTTTTGCATTAAGGGGTTAATCATCCATTTGCAAGTGGGTGTAATGCTCTGTTAACTTATTACATACACTGTAAACATTTCGTTTGTTTTGCTGCCTTTTTTCACTGTTTTTCAAATTTTGACAAAATTTGTTTCTCTTAAAGGCACAGTAACGTTTTTTTATATTTGCTTGTTAACTTGATTTAAAGTGTTTTCCAAGCTTGCAAGTCTCATTGCTAGTCTGTACAAACATGTCTGACATAGAGGAAACTACTTGTTCATTATGTTTAAAAGCCATGGTGGAACCCCATCTTAGAATGTGTACCAAATGTACTGATTTTACTTTAAGCAATAAAGATAATTTTTTGTCTTAAAAAAAATTATCACCAGAGGATTATGCCGACTAACGTGTCAGACCCTTTGACTCCCGCTTAAGGGACTCACGCTCAAATGGCGCCAAGTACATCAAGGGCGCCCATAGCGTTTACTTTACAAAACATGGCGGCAGTCATGGATAATACACTGTCAGCGGTATTAGCCAGACTACCTGAATTTAAAGGAAAGCGAGATAGCTCTGGGGTTAGACCTAATACAGAGCATACAGATGCTTTAAGAACCATGTCTGATACTGCCTCACAATATGCAGAAGCTGAGGAAGGGGAGCTTCAGTCTGTGGGTGATATTTCTGACTCAGGGAAGATGATTCAACCTGATTCTGATATTTCTACATTTAAAATTTAAGCTTGAGAACCTCCGCGTGTTGCTCAGGTAGGTTTTAGCTGCTCTGAATGACTGTGATACAATTGCAGTGCCAGAGAAATTGTGTAGACTGGATAAATACTATGCAGTGCCAGTGTGTACTGATGTTTTTCCAATACCTAAAAAGGTTTACGGAAATTATTAATAAGGAATGGGATAGACCAGGTGTGACGTTCTCTTCCCCTCCTATTTTTAGAAAAATGTTTCCAATAGACGCCACCACACAGGACTTATGGCAGACAGTTCCTAAGGTGGAGGGAGCAGTTTCTACTCTAGCAAAGCGCACTACTATCCCTGTCGAGGACAGTTGTGCTTTTTTAGATCCAATGGATAAGAAATTAGAAGGTTACCTTAAGAAAATGTTTATTCAATAAGGTTTTATCCTACAGCCCCTTGCATGCATTGCTCCTGTCACTGCTGCTGCGGCGTTCTGGTTTGAGCCTCTGGCAGAGGCTTTACAGGTAGCGACTCCATTGGATGAACATACTTGACAAGCTTAGTGCACTTAAGCTAGCCAATTCATTTGTTTCTGATGCCATTGTTCATTTAACTAAACTAACGGCTAAGAATTCTGGTTTTGCTATACAGGCGCGCAGGGCGCTATGGCTTAAATCATGGTCAGCTGACGTGACTTCAAAATATAAGCTACTTAACATTCCCTTCAAGGGGCAGACCCTATTCGGGCCTGGTTTGAAGGAGATTATTGCTGATATCACTGGAGGAAAAGGTTATGCCCTTCCTCAGGACAGGTCCAAATCAAGGGCCAAACAGTCTAATTTCGTACCTTTCGAAACTTCAAGGCAGGTGCGGCATCAACTTCCTCTAATGCAAAACAAGAGGGAACTTTTGCTCAGTCCAAGACGGTCTGGAGACCAAACCAGACCTGGAACAAAGGTAATCAGGCCAAAAAGCCTGCTGCTGCCTCTAAGACAGCATGAAGGAACGGCCCACTATCCGGTAACGGATCTTGTAGGGGGCAGACTTTCACTCTTCGCCCAGGCGTGGGCAAGAGATGCCCAGAATCCCTGGGCGTTGGAAATTATACCCCAGAGATATCTTCTGGATTTCAAAGCTTCCCGCCCCAAAAAAGGGGAGATTTCACCTTTTACAATTATCTGCAAACCAGATAAAGAGAGAGACATTCTTACACTGTGTTCGAGACCTCCTAGTTATGGGAGTGATCCATCCAGTTCCAAAGGAGGAACAGGGACAGAGTTTTTACTCAAATCTGTTTGTGGTTGCCAAAAAAGAGGGAACCTTCAGACCAATTTTGGATCTAAAGATCTTAAACAAATTCCTCAGAATTCCATCATTCAAGATGGAAACTATTCGTATGATCCAGGAGGGTCAATATATGACTACAGTGGATTTGAAGGATGCTTATCTTCACATTCCGATACACAAAGATCATCATCGGTTTCTCAGGTTTGCCTTTCTAGACAGGCATTACCAGTTGGTAGCTGTTCCCTTTGGATTAGCTACAGCCCCAAGAATCTTTATGAAGGTTCTGGGGTCGCTTCTGGCGGTCCTAAGGCTGCGGGGCATAGCAGTGGCCCTTTATTTAGATGACATCCTGATACAGGCGTCAAACTTCCAAATTGCCAAGTCTCATACGGACGTAGTACTGGCATTTCTGAGATCGCATGGGTGGAAAGTGAACAAGGAAAAGAGTTCTCTATCCCCAATCACAAGAGTTTCCTTCCTAGGGACTCTAATAGATTCTGTAGAAATAAAAATTTACCTGACGGAGTCCAGGTTGTCAAAGCTTCTAAATTCCTGCTGTGTTCTTCATTCCATTACGCGCCCTTCGGTGGCTCAGTGCATGAATGTAATCGGCTTAATGGTAGCGGCAATGGACATAGTGCCGTTTGCACGCCTACATCTCAGACCGCTGCAACTATACATGCTCAGTCAGTGGAACGGGGATTACACAGATTTGTCCCCTCTGCTAAATCTGGATCAAGAGACCAGAGATTCTCTTCTCTGGTGGCTATCTCGGGTCCATCTGTCCAAAGGTATGACCTTTCGCAGGCCAGATTGGACAATTGTAACAAAAGATGCCAGCCTTCTAGGTTGGGGTGCAGTCTGGAACTCCCTGAAGGCTCAGGGATCATGGACTCAGGGGGAGACACTCCTTCTAATAAATATTCTTGAACTGAGAGCGATATTCAATGCTCTTCAGGCTTGGCCTCAGTTAGCAACTCTGAGGTACATCAGATTTCAGTCAGACAACATCACGACTGTGGCTTACATCAACCATCAAGGGGGAACAGAAGTTCCCTAGCGATGTTAGAAGTCTCAATATAATTCGCTGGGCAGAGACTCACTTTTGCCTCCTATCAGCTATCCATATCCCAGGTGTAGAGAACTGGGAGGCGGATTTTCTAAGTCGTCAGACTTTTCATCCGGGAGAGTGAGAACTCCATCAGGAGGCATTTGCACAATTGATTCATCATTGGGACAAAGCAGAACTGGATCTCATGGCGTCTCGCCAGAACGCCAAGCTTCCACCATTTCCTCTGCTCCCTCGACTGATTGCCAAGATCAAGCAGGAGAGTGCATCAGTGATTTTGATAGCGCCTGCATGGCCACACAGGACCTGGTATGCAGATCTGGTGGACATGTCATCCTTTCCACCATGGACTCTGCCTCTGAGACAGGACCCTCTACCTCAGGGTCCTTTCAACCATCTAAATCTAATTTCTCTGAGAAGGACTGCCTGGAGATTGAACGCTTGATTTTATCAAAGCATGGCTTCTCCGAGTCAGTCATTGATACCTTAATACAGGCACGAAAGCCTGTCACTAGGAAAATTTAACATAAGATATGGCGTAAATATCTTTATTGGTGTGAATCCAAGGGTTACTCATGGAGTAAGGTCAGGATTCCCAGGATATTATATTTTCTCCAAAATGGTTTGGAAAAAGGATTGTCAGCTAGTTCCTTAAAAGGACAGATTTTGATTCTGTCTATTCTTTTGCACAAGCGTCTGGCAGATGTTCCAGACGTTCAGGCATTTTGTCAGGCTTTGGTTAGAATTAAGCCTGTGTTTAAACCTGTTGCTCCGCCATGGAGCTTAAATCTGGTTCTTAAGGTTCTTCAAGGAGTTCCGTTTGAACCTTTTCATTCCATAGATATCAAATTTTTATCTTGGAAAGTTCTTTTTTGGTAGCTATTTCCTCGGCTCGTAGAATCTCCGAGTTATCTGCTTTACAATATGGTTCTCCTTATCTTATCTTCCATTCGGATAAGGTAGTCCAGCGTACCAAACCTGGGTTTTTACCTAAGGTGGTATCTAACAAGAATATCAATCAAGAGATTGTTGTTCCATCCTTGTGTCCTAATCCTTCTTCAGAGAAGGAACGTCTATTACATAATCTAGATGTGGTTCGTGCTTTAAAGCTTTACTTACAAGCTACTAAAAATATCGTCAAACATTTGCTTTGTTTGTTGTCTACTCTGGACAGAGGAGAGGTCAAAAGGCTTTGGCAACCTCTCTTTCTTTTTGGCTAAAAAGCATAATCCGCTTAGCCTATGAGACTGCTGGACCGCAGCCTCCTGAAAGGATTACAGCTTGTTCTACTAGAGCTGTGGCTTCCACTTGGGCCTTTAAAAATGAGGCTTCTGCTGAATAGATTTGCAAGGCGACAAGGTTTTCGCTTCATACTTTTTCAAATTTCTACAAATTTGACACTTTTGCTTCTTCGGAAGTTATTTTTGGGAGAAAGGTTTTACAGGCAGTGGTACCTTTCGTTTAAGTACCTGCCTTGTCCCTCCCTTCATCCGTGTACTTTAGCTTTGGTATTGGTATCCCACAAGTAATGGATGATCCGTGGACTGGATACACCTTACAAGAGAAAACACAATTTATGCTTACCTGATAAATTTATTTCTCTTTTGGTGTATCCATTCCACGGCCCGCCCTGTCATTTTAAGCCAGGTAATTTTTTCATTTAAACTACAGTCACCACTGCACCCTATGGTTTCTCCTTTCTCTGCGTGTTTTCGGTCGAATGACTGGATATGGCAGTTAGGGGAGGAGCTATATAGCAGCTCTGCTGTGTGTGTCCTCTTGCAATTTTTCTGTTGGGAATGAGAATATCCCTCAAGTAATGGATGATCCGTGGACTGGATACACCACAAGAGAAATACATTTATCAGGTAAGCATAAATTGTGTTTTTTTTATATAGCTGACTATAAAGAGATGGATGTAAATCTTTTTAATCCTTGCAAAGTGTTGAAAACTAATGTTGATATCGTGTGCTATTTACTGTAAAGGAGATTGTGTGTTTTTCTTTTGTTTTTGTGTTTATTTTGGTATTTTTAATTTATAAAACCCCCAACATGGTGTACATATTCTATTGTCTGAAATTGATAGCGGAAGCTATCTAAAAGTATAATAAGTAATGTATCAGCATAGATATATATTTATGCCACTTACATGCTTGTGTTTACTGTATAATTATCTATCTACCGCACAGTATGACATTGCCCACTGCATGGTGCATTGTTCTGTGACTTATATAATTTTACCCACTGTTGGTTAATAAAAATTATAATAAAGGGGGCGGAGCCGACCACGGACCAGCATGGTCGCACTAGCATAACGCTCCGAGAAGTCGGACTCTGCTGACAACTCAAAAGTCAGCCTAGAGGGAGATAAACACCGATATCTGTTCGGTGAACAACAGGGAAGGCCCCGGAGTAGCACAAGAATGACAGCGGTCAAATAATATTAACACCGAGGAGACAGACTACTCTCACACTGGATTGACTGCGGCCTTGTTGTCGGAGCACGGCGTTTCGCGCCGCATCGCATTGTGAGTACAGAGCAGGGGATTGAAAATATAAGACCGGCCCTATATTCACCTACACCTAGCCCCCATAACGGCAGAATGGGCAGCCGGACACAGAGGTATAATTAAGCTAAGAGATACCGTTGGGAGAGGAGAGTGGACTCTTGAATAATACCTACACACATGAGGTAAAGGAGGAGCATGCACACGCCATGACAGATTAGACAAACCGTACAGCATAAAGCCCACTACAGTGCGCCACAATATGGAAAGTCTTTAACCAGATGTAAATTTAACAGTACAAAAAGGCTGCAGCCTCTGGTGTCTGGCCACAGTCCCCTGAAAAAGGCATTATAACATAAAACTGACGACAAAAGAAAGAGGAACAGGCTGAATACATTAGGAATCCTGTACGTGTCAGGGACTCACAGCGAATAAGAGGGTGATTCTAGAATATACATTGAAACCTACCCTAAGGGATTGTACCCCACATTCTACTAACAACAGGCTCTTACAGATCCACACTATAAAGCAGCCATGACATCAAAAAGGCAACAGAAACCTGAAAAATCACTGAAACCAAATACTAGCACAAACTCCAAAATGAACACTTTTTTCAAAACTGTTGCAACCACAGATGACATAACCCCAGCTTCCCCAACAACTGATATGGCAGTTGAGAGTCCTGCTGCAGAAGAAAATCCTCAATGTGAGGAAATTCCGTTAACCAGAGCCGATTTGAAACAATTACCCTCTAAAGATGACTTTGCTTCTTTTATGCAACAAGTTAGTCAGTTGATCAAAGATGGTTTGGCAGAGGTCAAAAAGGACATTACTGACCTAGGTAATAGGGTAGAACAACTAGAGGACTATGCTGAAGAACTCTCTGAATCCACTAATGTGACATCCTCTCAACTTCAACATCAAACGTCTGAAATTGTTCAGTTACAGAACCAAATTGAAGACTTAGACAACAGGGGCCGCAGACAAAATTTACGGATTAGGGGTATCCCCGAAACAGTTGGGCCTACTACCCTGCAACAGTACCTACAAGAACTCTTTTGTTCACTTTTGGATGGCAGCCAAGAGACGAATATAATGCTAGATAGAACGCATAGGGCGCTGAAGCCGAAACCACAACCCTCTGCTCCACCTAGGGACGTTATATTGAAATGTCACTATTTCCAGGACAAAGAAAGAATCCTCACAGCTGCCAGGAAAAAATCACCAATTAAACATCTGGACACTTCCCTTCAAATATTTGCAGACCTAAGTCCTCTCACACTAGCGAAACGCAGAGAGGTGGGTTTCCTCACATCACACCTTAGAAACCTGTCAATTCCATACAGATCGGGTTTCCCATTTTCTCTAAAGGCATCAAAGGACAATAAGGAGTGCGTCTACAGAGACTTGGAGGATCTAGACTCTTTTTGTCAACATCTACATATCCCCCTACCAAAGATTCCTGATGGAGCAGGTTGGGACCGCGAAGACGATTCTGCACAGTACCAGCCACCACGACAACAGAGACAGAGGTGGACTAGAGTCCAAAAGAAATCTAAAGTACCGACGACGAGACGCCCTGGAGGGCTCTCCAAAGACACACCTCCTACATGAACTGAGATTGGGACACTATTGTTAGACTTATTTACTTTAGAATAAAAATAACGGTACACTATGTATGGACACTGTTCTACAAGAAACGGATAAGACAATCCTAAGGCTCACATGAAACACAGACGAGAGACTTCTAGAAATCATTAGTTTGTATTTTTCATATTTTCTATGTTTCTTTTCATATCTAGAAGTATAGCCATACTTATATTCCCTCTAATTATTATAGTTTAATATGCAGGTTCGATTGCAGCAAATAGATTGCTGTTTCCCCCCATGTGTAAATTGGCCGAGAAGAGGCCTACCTTAGTTAGCAGATTTACTAATAAGCTGAGAAGTCAGCTAATTGTTATAAATGTTATAAAGTTTATGTTTAGTTATGTGCTCTTTTTATATCATTCACAGATAATGCGTTATTTTAGGTTTGTTATGGAATGTTGCCGACATGGATCCTTCCTGGCCGCCCAGACTGATGAAGAAGACAAATTTTTTCAGAAGGGACACCTACCAGACAAGGTAAACAGAGATTACAGCCCACTACACAAATACTCACAATGCATAAAACACTAAAGATAATATCTCAAAATGCAAAAGGGCTCAATTCCCCCTCAAAAAGATCCATAGCTCTAAGATGGTTCGCAAAGCAAAAAAGCTCTATAGTATTCATTCAGGAGACACACTTCCCTAAAGAGACAGAGCCCAGATTTTCATCTAGAGACTACCCAGTCGGCTACTTTAATTCCCACACTAAGAAAAGAAACGGAGTAGGGATCTTGATTCACCGCAATATCCCCTTCCAGCTTATTAACACTATGGGAGACAGAGAGGGCAGAGTGTTAATAGTAGTGGGTCTACTATACAACAGACCAGTGACATTAGTTAACGTGTATGGACCCAACTCAAACAGAGCCCCCTTTTTTAAGAGAATACTTTCACTAGTACTAGAACACAAGAAAGGAATATTGATATTAGGGGGCGACCTTAATGTGACCATGGACCCTGGACTGGACACAACCTCCTCCAACATGGCTACCACACACAGACCCCCGGATGTAGTGTACAAATGTTTTAGACATCTAGGCTTGGTGGATGTCTGGAGGTTACAACATCCCCGGCAACGGAACTATACCTTTTACTCCTTCCCATGGGAATCCTATTCTAGGTTAGACTACCTATACGTAGATCAATCTAGTCTATCACACATTAAAGATTCGGACATACAACCGACGACATGGACCGACCATTCTACAATCTCCATTTATTTAAATTGGCCAGAGGTCCCACTTAACCCATACATATGGAGGTTAGACGAATATCTGTTACGACACCCACCAACCCACCAGTCTCTCTCCACATCAATTGATGAATACTTCACTCTTAATAAGGGACCGGACACCTCACCACTAAACCTATGGGAGACGCATAAGGTGGTAATAAGAGGCGAATGTATTAAACATGCTGCACATCTCACAAAAGAACACAATAGGGCAGTGGACACTTTATTAGCCAAACTGCGCAAACTAGAGCTAGAGCATAAGCAACAACCGAAGAATTCAGACCTCTTAGCCTCAATCACCAAAACTAGATCGGAACTCAACGACATACTCACTAGAGAGGCCCAACAGAAAGCCTTCAAGCTCCGGAAAACCTTCTTTTATGAGGGGAACAGGACGGGGTCATTACTAGCCAGGGCACTAAAGACACGGACTAGCCAAACACATGTCCATAAATTACAACTCCACAACGGAGAAGACACACAAGATAGCAAGGGCATAGCAGAAGGATTTATAAGCTTTTATGCACACCTCTATAACCTAAAACAGACAGACTCTCAGACACACTATGAGGAACTACAACAATATCTATCATCAGCTGACCTAAACACCCTCTCTGATACACAAATGAATGACCTTGACAGGCCTATCTCCCTTGAGAAGGTACTCTCAGTTATATCTCACCTCCCTTCGGGGAAAAGTCCTGGTCCTGATGGTTTTACCAATTCATACTATAAATCCTTTAAGCAAATATTAGCTCCCCAGTTACTAACATTATTTAGATCTCAAGATGACGAAAGCTCTCGATTCTCCCCGGAAATGCTATCGGCACATATTTCAGTTATTTTAAAACCAGATAAACCCCAAGACCAACCAGGCAGTTACAGACCAATTTCCCTACTCAACTCAGACATCAAAATATTCAGCAAGATCATTGCCAATCGGGTTAATACAGTACTTAGCGACATCATTCACACAGATCAAGTAGGGTTTACACCTCCCCGGGAGGCACGAGATAATACAATAAGAGCCCTTACACTTTCAATGTATGCACAGCATCATGACATCCCAGCAGTCCTTATGACAACCGACGCAGAAAAAGCGTTCGATAGAACAAATTGGCATTTATTAAAACAAACCCTAGAAAGATTTGGTTTTGGAGCTAAGATAACTAATAGAATAAGTTGCCTCTACACAAACCCAAGTGCTAGAGTAAGAGTAAATGGTATGCTTTCAGAACCCTTTGCAATCAAGAATGGCACTCGCCAGGGATGCCCCCTCTCGCCTATACTTTTTATATTGACAATGGAGGTGCTGGCCGCCCATGTGCGCGCAAACAGCAAAATCCAAGGTATTTCAATAGGCCCCAATAACTTCAAAATAGCTATGTATGCGGACGATGTCCTCTTCTCGATATCTTCCCCTTTTACAACTATACCTGCTATCCTAGAGGAAATTGAAAGATTCTGTAAATTCTCAAATTTTTTAGTGAACCAATCGAAGTCTGAAGTTCTAAATATCTCATTAAATGCATCAGAATTCCAAGGTCTCGCATCGATCTGTCCATTACGCCTACAAGCAGAATCGATCAAATACCTGGGTATACACCTCTCCCCTCTGCACTCAGTCCTTTTTAAGAAAAACTATGAGACATTACTTAACAATATATTTAAAGACCTTAATATTTGGGCGACTAAACCGCTATCCTGGTGGGGAAGGGTCCATTCTATAAAAATGACGGTTTTACCTAAAATACTGTACATACTCCAGGCATTGCCACTACATCTGCCAAAATGGTATTTAACGAAGCTACAGAGACAGATTAATTCATATGTATGGGGTAGGATCAAGCCCAGAGTGAACAGAACCACTTTATACAGGTCGACAGATACAGGAGGTATAGGGCTACCGAATATAGAGGAGTACTATCGGGCAGTGACACTCCAGAGAATAACAGACTGGCATGGGGCGACATCACATAAAGCATGGGTAGCTATTGACTCTCACATTCTTCAAGTTCCGTATGTCCGGGCGCTGTGTTGGGTCCCGGCAGAATTGAGACCACCACAATGTAACCACCTAGACATCCACAAACACCTTTTCAAAGAGTGGGAGGGAATAAAAACTACTTATCCACATATCTCATCAAAAAGATCTCCACTTTTCCCGGTAGTTTTGAACACAGAGATGATTGGAGGGTGGGACAGAGGCTTTAGAAGACTTAGGGAATGGGGATACACCGTCCCATTAAGCAGATTTTTAGAGGGAGGCAAATTGATGGACAGAAACAACCTCAGCACAGTGGCCGATGGCAGATTTACACACTGGCTTAAATATGCACAACTCAAGCACTTCCTACAGACATCTCCTCACAGGGAGGACTTCCTCCGACCAATGACACAGTTTGAGAGACTATGTGAGAGGGAGATGGCCGTCCAAGGCTCCCTAGCGACTTCTCGCAAGCTGTTGACAGAACCCCAGACTAAAAACCTACCGAATTTTGCATCTAGATGGGCATTAGATATGCACATAGACACTGACATCAATACATGGGACACCATCTTTCGAAGGACAAAAAAATCCTCTACCTCTCCACAGATATTAGAACAGAACTATAAACTCTTTTCCCGCTGGTACTTAACACCGACCAGACTAAACACAATATATCAAGACTCATCCCGATTATGTTGGAGGGGGTGTGGCGAGCAAGGCAGTTTGATACATATCTGGTGAGACTGTCCCCGAATACAATGTTTTTGGAGAGAAGTGGAATCTTACTTACAGAAAATAGGGGGAGGGAACCTCAGACTTACTCCTAAAGTGGCTCTCTTGAATGATAAGACACATATTACCTGTAAACTCAGAGCCCTTTTGGTACAGATAGGGCTTAATGGGGCACGATCAGTAATAGCAAGAGCATGGAAAACACATACAACCCCGACATTAGAATCTTGGGTGGCGAGAACAGCAGAGCTTATTAGTTTGGAGGAGTATGGCTTCCTCAAAAGGAACAAGTTACCCTTTTTTCTAGACGCCAAATTTTTGTGGGAAGAGATTTACAACACTCCCTGAGGTAGAATAATAGACACAAGGAAGCTAAGGCTCTACTAACCACACATAAAGGCAGCAGTTGAACAACAGATCTGGCGGCCGGGAGGGATCTGAGGAGGCATGTCGTCAAGGAATTCGATTGAACTAGGTGAGATTACTTGGAAATGTTTAGGAGTAATGACAGCTTAATTTAACATGAATAACTTACAGAGCACTGTATTAGGTTAAAGTTTATTTGTTTGAATTGTTATATTCTTGATTAGTATGTAAAGTCAAAATTGACTCTTTATTTCTTCTTTTTGTAAAACGGAAAAACAAAATAAATTAAAAAAAAAAAAAAAAATTATAATAAAAAAAAGAGAGAGTTTATAAAGCAGCGGTTTAAACCGCTGCTTCAGAAATATCAATTACAGGCTCAAATGAGCAAGCCTGCAACTGATCAAGGCATTCACCTCATCATAAATCTTGCCCTATATGTACCCAAGTGAAACAGGATTATTTTAGAAACCATCCTGGAGTCATTTGATGATCATCAAACTACTTTAGAAGTCATTTGCACATCATCAGACATCATCAGGCTTGTAAAGTCATCAGCTAAGGTAAACAAATTGTGGGTGATGACTTCAGAATGATTAGTAGATTACCTTACTGATTACCTCACAAGCATGAACAGCCAGTGAATGACTCTAGAGTCATCTCATTTAAATATTTTGGCCTGTGGGCATGCTTCAGGATGGCTTCTGATGATGACTAGTCTGGAGTCAATGATCACTTTAGAATGACTCCAGGAAGATCATCCTTTTTGGACTTGGTTAGTTCTAAATGAGTGCTATCCTTGTAAATGCACAGGACAGCTCAAGTATTAGGAATTGCTTGAATTAATACAAGTAAACAGTGAATCGTAAAAGGGTTCATATTCACTGTTTACCATTATGTCATTGGGACTCCCTGTCAAAGAAGTTGCGGGTGTAAAATGCCTTTCCTGGGTGCTAGTAGAAGAGAACTACAAAGTAGTGCACAAGAGCTAATCTGTTAAACTACCTTCCCAGTGAGCGGTGTGGCTCAGATAATGGTTTGTTGACAGTGGGAAACATCACCAGCACAAAAAACATAGGCCTAGATTGCGAGTTTTGCATTAGCCTTAAAAAGTAGCATTATGAGGTCCTAACGCTGCTTTTTAATGTCCGCTGGTATTACAAGTCCTGCAGGTACAGGTGTACCGCTTACTTTTTTGGCCAGACTCGGAAAAACCGCAAATCCACTTACGTCAATTGCGTATCTTATCTTTTCAATGGGACTTGCATAGTGCCGGTATTACGAGTCTGACAAAAAGTGAGCGGTAGACCCTCTCCTGTCAAGACTCATACCGCATTTTAAAGTCAGTACAACGCCGTAGCATAAAACTCTTAACTAAAGGTCTAAAAAAAACACTAACATCCATAAACTACCTATTAACCCCTAAACCGAGGCCCCCCCCCCACATCGCAAACACTAAAATAAATATTTAAACCCCTAATCTTCCAAACCGGACATCGCTGCCACTATAATAAACATATTAACCCCTAAACCGCCGCACTCCCGCATCGCAAACATTAGTTAAAAATTATTAACCCCTAATCTGCCGTCCCTAACATCGCCGCCACCTACCTACATTTATTAACCCCTAATCTGCCGCCCCACACGTCGCCGCCACTATATTAAAGTTATTAACCCCTAAATCTAAGTCTAACCCTAACACCCCTAACTTAAATATAATTAAAATAAATCTAAATAAAATTACTACAATTAACTAAATTATTCCTATTTAAAACTAAATACTTACCTATAAAATAAACCCTAAGCTAGCTACAATATAACTAATAGTTACATTGTAGCTAGCTTAGGGTTTATTTTTATTTTACATGCAACTTTGTATTTATTTTAACTAGGTAGAATAGTTATTAAATAGTTATTAACTATTTAATAACTACCTAGTTAAAATAAAGATAAATTTACCTGTAAAATAAAACCTAATCTAAGTTACAATTACACCTAACACTACACTACAATTAAATTAATTACCTAAATTAAATACAATTAATTACAATTAAATAAAATTATCTAAAGTACAAAACCCCCCCACTAAATTACAGAAAATAATAAAGAAATTACAAGATTTTTAAACTAATTACACCTAATCTAATCCCCCTAACAAAATGAAAAAGCCCCCCCAAAATAAAAAAAGCCCTACCCTACACTAAATTAAAAATAGCCCTTAAAATGGCCTTTTGCGGGGCATTGCCCCAAAGTAATCAGCTCTTTTACCTGAAAAAAAATTACAATTCCCCCCCAACATTAAAACCCACCACCCACACAACCAACCCTACTCTAAAACCCACCCAATCCCCCCTTAAAAAAAAAACTAACACTAACCCCCTCAAGATCACCTTACCGGGAGGCGTCTTCACTCAACCGGGCCAAAGTCCTCAACGAATCCGGGAGAAGTCTTCATCCAAGCCGGGCGAAGTGGTCCTCCAGACGGGCAGAAGTCTTCATCCAGGCGGCATCTTCTATCTTCATCCATCCAGCGCCGACGACTGTATGAAGGTTCCTTTAAATGACGTCATCCAAGACGGCGTCCCTTCAATTCCAATTGGCTGATAGAATTCTATCAGCCAATCGGAATTAAGGTAGAAAAAATCCTATTGGCTGATTCAATCAGCCAATAGGATTGAACTTCAATCCTATTGTCTGATCGAATAAACCAATAGGATTGAGCTGGCATTCTATTGGCTGTTCCAATCAGCCAATAGAATGCCAGTTCAATCCTATTGGCTGATTGCATCCGCCAATAGGACTTTTTCTACCTTAATTCTGATTGGCTGATAGAATTCTATCTTCCATCTTGGATGACGTCATTTAAAGAAACCTTCATTCAGTCGTCGGCCGTGGAAAGAAGAGGATGCTCCGCGGCGGATGTCTTGAAGATGGACCTGCTCCATGCTGGATGGATGAAGATAGAAGATGCCGTCTGGATGAAGACTTCTGCCCATCTGGAGGACCACTTCTGCCCAGTTGGATGAAGACTTCTGCCCATCTGGAGGACCATTTCTGCCCAGTTGGGTGTAGACGTCTCCCGGTAAAGTGATCTTCAAGAGTTTAGTGTTAGTTTTTTTTTAAGGGGGTGGGTTTTAGATTAGGGTTGGTTGTGTGGGTGGGGGGTTTTAATGTTGGGGGGGGATTGTAATTTTTTTCAGGTAAAAGAGCTGATTATTTTAAGGCAATGCCCTGCAAAGGCCCTTTTAAGGGCTATTTATAATTTAGTGTAGGGTAGGGCTTTTTTTATTTTAGGAGGCTTTTTTATTTTGTTAGGGGGATTACATTTGGTGTAATTAGTTTCAAAATCTTGTAATTTCTTTATTATTTTCTGTAATTTAGTGGGGGTTTTTTTGTACTTTAGATAATTTTATTTAATTTTAATTAATTGTATTTAATTTAGGTAATTCATTTAATTGTAGTGTAGTGTTAGGTGTAATTGTAACTTAGGTTAGGTTTTATTTTACAGGTAAATGTGTCTGTATTTTAACTAGGTAGTTATTAAATAGTTAATAACTATTTAATAACTATTCTACCTAGTTAAAATAAATACAAAGTTGCCTGTAAAATAAAAATAAACCCTGAGATAGATACAATGTAACTATTAGTTATATTGTAGCTAGCTTAGGGTTTATTTTATAGGTAAATATTTAGTTTTAAATAGGAATAATTTAGTTAATGATAGTTATTTTATTTATATTTATTTAAATTATATTTAAGTTAAGGGGGTGTTAGGGCTAGGGTTAGACTTAGGTTTATGGGTTAATACATTTAATATAGTGGCGGCGACGTTGGGGTTGGCAGATTAGGGGTTAATAAATGTAGGTAGGTGTCTGCGATGTTAGGGACGGCAGATTAGGGGTTAATAAAATTAAACTAGTGTTTGCGATGCAGTTAGCACCACACAGCCTCTAACGCAATACTCATAAGCTAGGCGATATAATGGGAGGGGGCAGGCAGAAGATTTCATGTAAGTAAAAATAATTTGTACAATTAAAATATTTATAAAAATCATATTTAAAAAAAAATGCAGCAATAAGCATTTTAAAGCTTAATCTCTCTGAATGCAATTAGCAAGATCACTGAATAATTAATCACCACTTTAACATTTTTTTCCAGGCAATAAAAATGTTAAAAAAAGATTATGTACTACTTTCTATCATATTTCTTTAAATTGGTATAATACAAATGTATTAACCTGTACACAAAACCAGAGAATATATACATAGTATAAAATAAAACTAAAATGTGATTCTGCATGATCGTGTATCCCAGATTGCTGTCAGAAGGAGCATGCAGTATCTTCTTTTTACTATAACAATTCAGAGAACTTGATCCCATTCTGTTTGTGCAGTGTAAATTTCACATTAGAGTTCGGTGGTTGTTGCTATTTGCTTTGTAAGGGTTTGCAATTTCACAACTTGATGCCTAAATTGGGACAATCATGTGACTGACAGGTTAAATAAAATGGAACATGGACTGTGAAAGGATTTTCTTTCTTTACAATTCCACAACCATTATAAAAGATGGAATCTGTCAGACAATCTGGAAGAAGCATCTCTATTAGAGAATAAAGACCAGAAACTTGTCTGTCACAAAAACTGAGGTAGATTTTAAAAGTGTATTTTACATCAAATGGTATAAAACCATCTACTAAAAATAATGCAGATCACGTTTTACTTGTCTTAAGATCAAATTGGAAGCCATGACTGAAATGGAATAAAATCTGCCAGCAATTATTGGAAAAAAATGACATTTGAGTTGAATTGTAGTAGGATTTGATGTTTTTTTTATAATCCACATTATCATCTGTCTGTCTGTCTATCTATCTATCTATCTATCTATCTATCTATCTATCTATCTATCTATCTATCTATCTATCTATCTATCTATCTATCTATCTATCTATCTATCTATCTATCTGTCTGTATACACTGCACATACAGTATATGCATGTATAGACATATACACAGTGTCTTCTAGGGTAAGTCAGATATAGGACAAATTCAATACAGCCATGTTTTTACTTTTCAAACATATTTTAACATTATCAGAACCCCAATTAGTTTATTTTCCAGGTCACATCCCCTTATTGCTTTTGATACACCTGTTGCTTTACAGATCCCTGAGTTCTGAAGCTAAGGTTGAGAAATTTCTCAGGTGAAGCTTTGTGCAAGAGTTTTTTTTTTATCCAGCTATTTATTTCTTCACTTTGTTGCTCTGTATATTTGGGTCAGTTAAAGCAAATGCCAGCAAAACTGACAATCACAGTGAAAGCAGCCCCTACAAGTAATTCCTTAATAGTTCACATGGGCCTTTTTTTATCAACAACTAGCAGGATAATGTGCTCTCAAGCTTAAATTATTTGAGGGACCTTACAGTACTGACATTAATTCTTAGATTATCTCCCCAGAAGGCTTAAAGGAACAGTGTACACTATTCTTTTTTAATTAATTCCCCATCCTTGATTAATATGCTCAATATTTTATTTACTTATTTAGTTTTAATCCCTCTAGCCAAGCCCTGTATTGTTAGATGCACACATTCAGTGAACTCACTCAAATTATCCATGCACATTCCCTGTGTTAGGCTTTTCATTGTGCACACTCCATAGTGGGTATGAGCAATTACAATGTGAAGAGCTGTGCTGGACTAAAAATAATTTCATGCACAGCTATTTCTTTCAGAACTCCTCTAATTTATACTACAAGTGACAGTATTTATATGCAGGAAGAACTGGGTTAACACATACAATCACCTAGGAGGATCGGCCAGCTCAGAGTTTATTCCAAATAATCAAATGAGTCGAGAGGTGTCGTGAGTATAAAGAACACTCAGAGAGTTGAACTTCCGTGACATAGCCGGTGTGTGGCCAGTTTATGTTATGATTATTCGGAATAGACTCTGAGCTGACCAATCTTTCTAGGTGATTGTATGTGAGAGCCCAGTACTTCCTGCATATATGTTAAAGTCCATAATCACTGCTGCATCCTTGTTTGTGTTCCATTTATTTACTGCTGGTGTTCTTGCTGCTTGTATAGGGGTAAATAATATCCAAAAGAGATTCCAACTTTAACTGACACAGCAGTGGATTATATTCCCAATGTTTATGTTAGCTAGGTGCTCCAGCAATGCACGATTTACCCCACCATGCTTAAAGGGCCATGATACCCAAATGTTGAAACACTTGAAAGTGATGCAGCGTAGCTGTAAAAAGCTGACTAGAAAATATCACCTGAACATCTCTATGTAAAAAAGAAAGATATTTTACCTCAAAATGTCCTAAGTATTCACACCCCTATGCAAAGGATTTGAAGCAGCAACTCATTATGTCTGTCCCGGGACAGGCAAGGGAGTGAGCCTCATGCACACTCATGTTATTTCCCTATTCGTTTAAGGAAGTTTACTATGAAATCTCATAAGTGTTAAATCAAATCTCATGAGATCACAGTAAAAGAGTTCATGACCTCAGAACTGTTGATGCTGATTGGCTGCAGTTCATTTCTTAATTTATTTTATTTTTTTACCTGCAACTGGACATCAGCTGAAGTTTAACTTTTTACACAGGACTTACTCTGGTGAGCTTAGGAAATGTGAGCTAAAATATCTTCCTTTTCTACATAGAGATGCTCAGGTGATATTTTCCTGTCAGCTTTTTACGGTTATACTGCATTAACATAAGAAAACAGAAGCACCACATGGCCAATATTGTTTGAAAGAACTATTGGCAGATATCAGTGTAATAACACACTCACATTTGGTGAGACACCCCTAGTGGTGTAGAAGATGCGGTCTGGGATCATATACAGTCACCCAGCAGACTGACCGCCAATGGCTAATCAGCAATATTCGGTGATGCACCTCCCTTGGTGCAACAGAGGCAACTGGGATCAAACAGTCACCCAGTAGATTTTATAGTTCAGTGCAGCAGGTTAGGTGCTGATGATCTACTCTTGCACGATCACCACCGATTCAAACAAGAGCCCAACAGACCTTTGTCTTCTTGTTGAGGCCTCCTCCTACTTGAGGGACTGGGACAGGAAGTAAAGGACACTTTTGTTGGCTGCGTAATGAAGCTTTTAGTCCGTGAGCAGCACCTTCTTTCTAAGATCAAACACAGATTTCACTTCCGGGCAGCACAGACAGTTTGGTCAGAGTAAGAGCTGAAAGGCAGAGAAAGCAGCAGATTTTAGTGTTTGAAAGAATCCATCAAACCCAGAGGATAAAGTACGCTGCAGGATTTTTAGTCTTTGACAAACGGAGAAGTGACTGTAAGTGAATTCTGTGTTTGATCTTCGAAAGGAGGTTCTGCTCACGGACTAAAAGCTTCATTACAAAGCCGACAAAAGTGTCCTTTACTTCCTGTCCCAGTCCCTCAAGTAGGAGGAGGCCTCAACAAAAATACAAAGGTCTGTTGGGCTCTTGTTTGAATCGGTGGTGATCGTGCAAGAGTAGATCATCAGCACCTAACCTGCTTCACTGAACTATAAAATCTATTGGGTGACTGTTTGATCCCAGTTTGCCTCTGTTGCACCAAGGGAGGTGCATCACCAAATATTGCTGATTAGCCATTGCAGTTTGCTGGGTGACTGTATATGATCCCAGGCCGCATCTTCTACACCACTAGGTGTGTCTCACCAAATGTGAGTGTGTTATTACACTGATATCTGCCAATAGTTCTGTCAAACAGTATCGGGCCATGTGGCGCTTCTGTTCTCTTATGCTGTCTACAAATATTTGATCCTGGATCTGGGCCTTGATCCATACACAGACAGCTGCCTTGACCTGAACCTTCTACTGATCCTTTGTGATACCATCTTATTTAGTTTTACTCTGGACTTTGTTTAATCATTACATTATCACATCTATTGTTAAACAACTGCTATATTTTGTCTGATTGGAACAGCCAATAGAATGCGAGCTCAATCCGATTGGCTGATTGGATCAGCCAATTGGATTGAACTTCAATCTGATTGGCTGATTGAATCAGCGAATCAGATTTTTCCTACCTTAATTCCGATTGGCTGATAGAATCCTCTCAGCCAATCGGAATTGAAGGGACGCCATCTTGGATGACGTCACTTAAAGGTACCGTCATTGTGTAAGAAGTCTCCGGATGAAGAGGATGGCTCCGCGCCGGCTCCTTGGAAGATGGCTCCGCTCCGGATGGATGAAGATTGAAGACGCCGCCTGGATGAAGACTTCTACCGGCTGAAGGACCTCTTCTGCGCACCTTGGATGAAGATTTTGGCCCGGTTGGGTGAAGATGACTCAAGGTAGGGAGATCTTCAGGGGGTTAGTGTAAGGTTTTTTTAAGGGGGGTTTGGGTGGGTTAGAGTAGGGGTATGTGGGTGGTGTGTTTTAATGTTGGGGGGGTTGTATTTTTTTTTTACAGGTAAAAGAGCTGATTACTTTGGGGCAATGCCCCGCAAAAAGCCCTTTTAAGTGCTGGTAAAAGAGCTGATTACTTTTGTAATTTAGAATAGGGTAGGGCATTTTATTATTTTGGGGGTCTTTTTTATTTTATTAGGGGGCTTAGATTAGGTGTAATTAGTTTAAACTTCTTGTAATATTTTTTTATTTTCTGTAATTTAGTGTTTGTTTTTATTGTATTATAGATTAGTTTATTTAATTGTATTTTAGTTTAGCTAATTGTAGTTAATTTATTTAATTAATTTATTGATAGTGTAGTGTTAGGTGTATTTGTAACTTAGGTTAGGATTTATTTTACAGATAATTTTGTACTTATTTTAACTAGGTAGCTATTAAATAGTTATTAACTATTTAATAGCTATTGTACCTAGTTAAAATAAATACAAAGTTGCCTGTAAAATAAATATAAATCCTAAAATAGCTACAATGTGACTATTAGTTATATTGTAGTTATATTGTAGCTATATTAGGATTTATTTTATAGGTAAGTATTTTGTTTTAAATAGGATTAATTTATTTAATAATAGTAAATTTATTTCTTTTAATTAAAATTATATTTAATTTAGGGGGGTGTTAGGGTTAGGGTTAGACTTAGGTTTAGGGGTTAATAACTTTATTATAGTAGCGGCGACGTTGCAGGCATGAGATTAGGGGTTAATAATTGTAGGTAGGTGGCAGCGATGTTAGGGAGGGCAAATTAGGGGTTACAATTTATTATAGTGTTTGTGATGCAGGAGTGCGGCGGTTTAGGGGTTAATACATTTATTATAGTGGCGGCGAGGTCCGGTCGGCAGATTAGGGGTTAATAAGTGTAGGTAGGTGGCGGCGACATTGGGGGGGCAGATTATGGGGTAATAAATATAATATAGGTGTTGGCGATGTTAGGGACAGCAGATTAGGGGTTCGAAGGAATAATGTAGGTTGGGGCGTTGTCCGGAGTGGCAGATTAGGGGTTAATAATAAAATGTAAGGTTAGGGGTGTTTAGACTCGGGGTTCATGTTAGGGTGTTAGGTGTAGACTTAGAGAGTGTTTCCCTATAGGAAACAATGGGGCTGCGTTAGGAGCTGAACACTGCTTTTTTGCAGGTGTTAGGTTTTTTTTTCCAGCCAACTCAGCCCCATTGTTTCCTATGGGGATATTGTGCACGAACACGTTTTTCCAGCTTACCGCTACCGTAGGCAATGCTGG
The DNA here is from genome assembly GCF_027579735.1 of Bombina bombina. Taxonomy (NCBI): domain Eukaryota; kingdom Metazoa; phylum Chordata; class Amphibia; order Anura; family Bombinatoridae; genus Bombina; species Bombina bombina. The sequence goes on along the minus strand of NC_069504.1, from coordinate 131,777,183 downwards.
TATTGAGGGTTGAAATGGAGCTAAATTATGCTCAACGCTCCCTTTTCTGAGGCTAACGCAGCCATTCAGACAACTCTAAATACCAGCGTTGTCTTAAGGGTGCGCTGGGAAAAAAAGCAGCGTTAGCACCGCGGGTCTTTACCGACAAAACTCTAAATCTAGGCGTGTATTTCTGGGATGAAAACTCTGATAATTTAAGAGCCTATTTTTGTCAGTGGGTTTAACATATAAATCTGTACAGATTTCACCATCTTTCACCATCTTTCACCATCTCTAAAATACACAGTGGTATCTAGAAAGTTAACCTCAACCTCACTGGCAGTCAAGCAAAATTTAATTCCTTTATACATTTTTCCAGGGTTCCAATGTCGCTGTATCACACACCTATGTACCGCCACCAGGCCGCTGCATGTTGAAGGAACAATGTGTTCTCATATACAAATGTTTCTTCATAGACATTCATAAATATATTCGCGTATGTGGGGGCGACATTGGAACCCATGGCCGTTCCCTGTAACTGAAGGAAGAATGAGTCTTGAAGCAAGAAGTAATTTTGATATAAAGCAATCCTCAATAAATCCTCAAAAAATATTTTTTGTGCCTTAGAGTATTTATTACTGGTCCAGAGAACCTTCATGACTGCTGCAATCCCACTCTCGTGTTTTATGGTAGTGTACAGACTGCTCACATCCAAAGTGAAAAAGTATACATTTGTTATTCATGAGATTCAAATTGTGAACCTTATCCAAATAATCCCCAGTATCTTTAATATAGGAATTACCCTGGTGCACAAGCGGTTGAAACACTTTATCTAAAAAGATAGCTATGTTTAAAAACACTGAATCTATACCGGCCACAATTGGCCTACCCAGTATATTCTCAAGCCGCTTGTGCACCTTCGGTAAGGTGTAAAAAACTGGATTACGTGGGTGATCTATGATCAGGAAATCCGAAACATCCTTAGATATTAAACCCATTTGTAGAGCTCTTTTCACCACAAAAATAATCTCTTTTTGTATCAATAGTGTAGGATCATATGGTAATTCCCTGTATACCTCCCTTTGAGATAATTGGCTATTAATCTCGGCAATATACATACTAGTATTCATTATTGTTATAGCTCCGCCCTTGTCAGCGGTTTTAATAGTTAACTCTTTGTTGTTTTTCAGGGATTCTATTGCCTCCTTCTCTTTCTTAGGAATGTTACTGGTATGGTGTCCTCTTATAATTTTCTTATATGCTTTATCCAAGTCCCTCTTCACTAAATCTATATATGTATTTACACTATGATTAACATTAGCCGGTATAAATTTACTTTTCTTTCTAAGACCAAATTTATTTAAACTAAGTATAGTATCATTATTATTACTTTCATTTTGAGGGCACTTATTGGAAAAAAAACTTTTTAATTTAATTGATCTGAAAAATCTAAATATATCTTGCTCAAACCTAAACAAATCAAGATTCTGCATAGGGCTATATGACAGGCCCCCGTTACGAGCTAATTTTTGTTCTTTAGTAAGCGTGTAGTCCAAAATATTAATTATCAAGTAATTAATTGACAGTTCACTGCTGGGGTTGCCCCCAATTGATGGTATACAGTCAATGAATTTCTCTTTACCTCCCTTCAATACCTCCGGTCTCCTCGAGCCTCTCCGGATTGGTTTGGATCTGGATGTTGTGTCCTTTGAAGCCCTTGTGTTTGCAGCCACCTTGGTGGTCTCTCCTTCCGAATCTTCGGTTATAAAACCAACTGAAGAATCTGTCTCGCTTCCCGCAGCATTTTCTCCTTGCTGCCTGTATCTTGGATGCCATTGGTTGCGTGTTTCCCCTGTTTGTGGGCGGTGACCAAACTCCCGATCACGGGACCATCTGTAAACCAATCCGGATTCGTAATCCTCGGCATCCCTCCCAACATTGGAACCCTGGAAAAATTTATAAAGGAATTAAATGAGAGCACTAAAACTATTAAATTTTGCTTGACTGCCAGTGAGGTTGAGGTTAACTTTCTAGATACCACTGTGTATTTTAGAGATGGTGAAATATGTACAGATTTATATGTTAAACCCACTGACAAAAATGGGCTCTTACATTATCAGAGTTTTCATCCAAGAAATACTGTGAGGTCTCTACCCAGAAGTCAATTTCTTAGGGTACAACGTATTGTATCAGATAAAAATAAACTTAATAAGAGACTTAATAGTATGGCAAAGAAATTTGAGGATAGATGTTACCCTGTAAGACTAATTCAGGATGAATTAGCTAGAGTACAGTCCCTAACAGATTCCACTCCAAAAAAGGAAAATAGACGTCTGATAGCGGTTATGGACCATAATAATTATAGTGGTGAGATTATGAAAATAATAAAAAAGCATTGGTCTATTTTACAGGGTTGTCACCCAGGAGTGGCTTAATTTGAATTGCCCCCTATGCCTGCCTTTAGAAGGAGAAAAAATCTTAGGGATGAGTTGGTGCACACAGATCTTGGAAGTGCAAAAAAGTTACAACAGAGCAACCTAGCTGGAAAGAATTTGGGTTGTTACCCGTGCCTGGGATGTGGTAACTGCAATTCGATGATAAAGGGCCCTATTTTTGTTCACCCACTTACTGGTAAGAAATTTCAAATAAGTTTTTTTTTCACATGTAATACCAAGTTTGCAATCTATCTTATAAAGTGTCCTTGTGGAAGAATTTATGTTGGAGAGACCACTCGTAGAGTCCGTGATAGAATCATACAACATAAAAGCAATATTAGGTGTAAGAATTTAGAGGCTCCAGTATCTAGTCACTTCTTACAGTGTGGACATAATATTAGTCAGGTTCATTTCCAGATAATTGATGCAGTACCACATCCCAGACGGGGAGGTGATAGGGAGTTGATCCTCAAAAGGAAAGAGGCATTTTGGATTTATAAATTGAATGCAATGCAACCCCAAGGTTTAAATAAGGAATTGGATTATACGTTATTCTTGTAGCCATTTCTCTGTAACCATACTATTTAGAAATTGCTTAATTTCTGTTTTGAAATTTTGTTTGAAGAAAAGTTTAGATGAAGCTGGCGGTTCTTGGGTATATATCTGTGTTGACATTTGCTATGAATTTTTTGTATTGTTTTTAATTCTTAACCTGCATTGTATACAACACGAATAGAATCAATATGACTGGCATTTGTTGCAATATAGGATCATTCTCTAGGTGGTGTTGTAATTGGGTGTTGATTGAACACCTGAGTGTAGGTGGGCCTATATAAGGACACATTATGTTATTTGAGCTATGTATGATTAAGGGTTGTGTAGCCGAAACGTCACTACTCTGTCTTAACCCAAGTTTGTGGAAATAAACGGCTAGATTCCGAGACTTGCATTAGGCTTAAAAAGCAGCGTTGGACGGTCCCAATGCTGCTTTCTAATGCCCGCTGGTATTACGAGTCTTGCAGGTACAGGTGTACCACTCACTTTTTTGGCCAGACTCGGAAATACCGCAAATCCACTTACGTCAATTGTGTATCCTATTTTTTCAATGGGACTTGCATTGCGCCGATATTACGAGTCTGACAAAAAGTGAGCGGTAGACCCTCTCCTGTCAAGCCTGGTACCGCATTTGAAAGTCAGTAGTTAAGAGTTTTTCACTACAACGCCGTAGCATAAAACTCTTAACTAAAGTGCTAAAAAGTACACTAACACCCATAAACTACCTATTAACCCCTAAACCGAGGCCCCCCACATCGCAAACACTTAAAATATTTTTTAACCCCTAATCTGCCGAACCGGACATTGCCGCCACTATAATAAATATATTAACCCCTAAACCGCTGCACTCCCGCCTCGCAAACACTAGTTAAATTTTATTAACCTCTAATCTACCGTCCCTAACATCGCCGACACCTACCTATATTTATTAACCCCTAATCTGCCGCCCCCAACGTCGCGGCCACTATATTAAAGTTATTAGCCCCTAAATCTAAGTCTAACCCTAACCCCCCCTAATTTAAATATAATTTAAATACATATAAATAAAATAACTATCATTAACTAAATTATTCCTATTTAAAACTAAATACTTACCTATAAAATAAACCCTAAGCTAGATACAATAGAATTAATAGTTACATTCTATCTAGCTTAGGGTTTATTTTTATTTTACAGGCAAGTTTGTATTTATTTTAACTAGGTAGAATAGTTATTAAATAGTTATTAACTATTTAATAACTAACTAGCTAAAATAAAGACAAAAATACCTGTAAAATAAAACCTAACCTAAGTTACAATTACACCTAACACTACCACTATAATTAAATTAATTCCCTAAATTAAATAAAATTATCTAAAGTACAAACCCCCCCCCACTAAATTACAGAAAATAATAAACAAATTACAAGATTTTTAAACCACTTACACCTATTCTAATCCCCCTAACAAAATAAAAAAGCCCCCCAAAATAAAAAAGCCCTACCCTACACTAAATTACAAATAGCCCTTAAAAGGGCTTTTTGCGGGGCATTGCCCCAAAGTAATCAGCTCTTTTACCTGTAAAAAAAATTACAAATCCCCCCCAACATTAAAACCCACCACCCACACAACCAACCCTACTCTAAAACCCACCCAATCCCCCCTTAAAAAAACCTAACACTAACCCCCTGAAGATCACCCTACCGGGAGACGTCTTCATCCAACCGGGCAGAAGTGGTCCTCCAGATGGGCAGAAGTCTTCATCCAAGCCGGGCAGAAGTGGTCCTCCAGACGGGCAGAAGTCTTCATCCAGACGGGCAGAAGTCTTCATCCAGACGGCATCTTCTATCTTCATCCATCCGGCGCAGAGCGGGTCCATCTTCAAGACATCCAACACGGAGCATCCTCTTCATCCGGAGTCTTCTTACTAAATGACACGTCTGCCCGTCTGGAGGACCACTTGTGCCCGGTTGGATGAAGACGTCTCCCGGTAGGGTGATCTTCAGGGGGTTAGTGTTAGGTTTTTTTAAGGGGGTATTGGGTGGAACAGCCAATAGAATGCGAGGTCAATCTGATTGGCTGATTGGATCAGCCAATCGGATTGAACTTCAATCTAATTGGCTGATTGAATCAGCCAATCAGATTTTTCCTACCTTAATTCCGATTGGCTGATAGAATCCTATCAGCCAATCGGAATTCAAGGGACGCCATCTTGGATGACGTCACTTAAAGGTACCGTCATTTAGTCATTGGATCAAGAAAGAAGAGGATGCTCCGCGTCGGATGTCTTGAGGATGCTGCCGCTCCGCTCCGGATGGATGAAGATAGAAGATGCTGCCTGGATGAAGACTTCTGATGGATGGAAGACCTCTTCTTGCCCCACTTGGATGAAGACCGGTCTGGATGTCCTCTTCTGCCCCATCGGATGAAGACTTTGGCCCGGCTGGGTGAACATGACTCAAGGTAGGGAGATCTTCAGGGGGGTAGTGTTAGGTTTATTTAAGGGGGGTTTGGGTGGGTTAGAGTAGGGGTATGTGGGTGGTGGGTTTTAATGTTGGGGGGTGTATTTTTTTTTACAGGCAAAAGAGCTGATTACTTTGGGGCATGCCCCGCAAAAAACCCTTTTAAGGGCTGGTAAAAGAGCTGATACTTTTTAATGTAGAATAGGGTAGGGACTTTTATTAATTTTTTTTATTATTTTATTAGGGGGCTTAGATTAGGTGTAATTAGTTTAAAATTCTTGTAATATTTTTTTATTTTTTGTAATTTAGTGTTTTTTTCTTTTGTACTTTAGTTTAGTTTATTTAATTGTATTTAATTGTAGGTACTTGTAGTTTATTTATTTAATTTATTTAATGCTAGTGTAGTGTTAGGTTTAATTGTAACTTAGGTTAGGATTTATTTTACAGGTAATTTAGTAATTATTTTAACTAGGTAGCTATTAAATAGTTATTAACTATTTAATAGCTATTGTACCTAGTTAAAATAAATACCAAGTTGCCTTTAAAATAAATATAAATCCTAAAATAGCTACAATGTAACTATTAGTTATATTGTAGCTATATTAGGGTTTATTTTACAGGTAAGTATTTAGTTTTAAATATGATTAATATGTTTAATTAATCTAATGATAGTGTAGTGTTAGGTGTAATTGTAATTTAGATTAGGATTTATTTTACAGGTAAATTTGTATTTATTTTAGCTAGGTAGTTATTAAATTGTTAATAACTATTTAATAACTATTGTACCTAGTTAAAATAAATACAAAGTTGCCTGTAAAATAAATATAAATCTTAAAATAGCTACAATGTAACTATTAGTTATATTGTAGCTATATTAGGGTTTATTTTACAGGTAAGTATTTAGTTTTAAATAGGATAAATTTATTTAATTATAGTAATTTTTTCTGTTTTATTTAAATTATATTTAACTTAGGGGGGTGTTAGGGTTAGATTTAGGTTTAGGGGTTAATAACTTTATTATAGTAGCGACGACGTTGAGGGTGGGAGATTAGGGGTTAATAATTGTAGGTAGGTGGCGGCGATGTTAGGGAGAGCAGATTAGGGGTTAATACAATGTATTATAGTGTATGCGAGGCGGGAGTGCAGCGGTTTAGGGGTTAATACATTTATTATAGTGGCAGCGATGTCCGGTCGGCAGATTAGGGGTTAATACTTGTAGTTAGGCTGCGGCGACGTTGGGGGGGCAGATTAGGGGTTAATAAATATAATATAGGTGTCAGCGATGTTAGGGACAGCAGATTAGGGGTTCATAGCTATAATGTAGGTGTCAGCGGTGTCCGGACGGCAGATTAGGGGTTAATACTTGAAGTTAGGTTGCGGCGACATTGGGGGGAGCAGATTAGGGGTTAATAAAATGTATTATAGTGTTTGCGAAGCGGGAGTGCGGCTGTTTAGGGGTTAATACATTTATTATAGTGGCGGCGATGTCCGGTCGGCAGATTAGGGGTTAATACTTGTAGTTAGGTTGCGGCAACATTGGGGGGGGGCAGATTAGGGGCTAATAAATATAATATAGGTGTCGGTGATGTTAGGGACAGCAGATTAGGGGTTCATAGCTATAATGTAGGTGGCGGTGGTGTCCGGTCGGCAGATTAGGGGTTAATGCTTGTAGTTATGTTGCGGCGACGTGGGGGGGGCAGATTAGGGGTTAATACAATTTATTATAGTTTTTGCGAGGCGGTTTAGGGGTTAATACATTTATTATAGTAGCGGCGACGTCCGGTCGGCAGATTAGGGGTTAATACTTGTAGTTAGGTTGCGGCAATGTTGGGGGGGCAGATTAGGGGTTAATAAATATTATGTAGGTGTCGGCGATGTTGGGGGCAGCAGATTAGGGGTTCATAGGGATAATGTAGGTGGCAGCGGTGTCCGGAGCGGCAGATTAGGGGTTAATAGTATAATGCAGGTGTCAGCGATAGCGGGGGCGGCAGATTAGGGGTTAATAAGTGTTAGATTAGGGGTGTTTAGACTTGGGGTTCATGTTAGGGTGTTAGGTGTAGACTTAGTGTTTCCCCATAGGAAAAAATGGGGCTGCGTTAAGAGCTGAACGCTGCTTTTTTGCAGGTGTTAGGTTTTTTTCAGCCGAAACTGCCCCATTGTTTCCTATGGGGGAATGCAGAATTTAACGAACTAATTCGGATTTATTCGGTAGATTCGGCAGCTAATTCGGATTCATTCCGTAGATTCTGCAGTATTTTAATTCGGAAATTCGAATCGATCCGAATCTCCGAATTTACCGAATTTTCCGAATTTCCGAATCAATCTGAAACGAATCGCACATGTCTAATTTCTTGCTAAATGTATTCTAATCTCATAAATAGATATATCTCTCAAGCTGGTTATACACTTACTCCAGACCTCCAGTGCAGGTTTATTTCTAGTGAAATATTTAAGTTTAACTATGAATCTGAAGAAACCGTATACAAGGTTTTTGTCTGTCAAAAACACATAAATGCAATGGTTTAGAAAGGGATTCAACTAGAGTTTATTTTATCTACAGATTATTGTAATATTATTTAGCTAGCTAGATAGTGTTTTGTAGCTTTTGTTAGCAATCATAATTTTTTTTCTATTTACACTGAATAAATGTGTGAATATATATATGGTTATTGATGAATGGGTTATAGATGGTTTTGATAATTGAGATTAATAAAAAAAATAGAGTTTTCACAGTTGCATTCAGGGTACAAAGTCCTTTCACAAAATAACTTGTATTTTTGTGTTAATGTAGTCTTGATTTGAAAAGAAAATATATTGTGTACTATTAATGTTACAAAAAATACGGATTTTAAAGGGATCAGTGTTTTATCAACATTTTGGTTTGCAGATTATTGATAAATCTCTGTATTGCTTGTATTTTATCAAATTTCTAAAACAATGTATACTATACGTGCTTTAGGTAATTTACAGCATTGAAAATTATCTACTGCAAAAAAACAATCATTTTTAAAATATATTAATATACATACAGCATACACTATATGCAGGGAATGATTTTCTGTCTGTAAATGTTTTTTTAATGGACTAATTTGTGAATTGATTTTTTATTAGTAATATTATGTAACTTTGCAACAATATTCGCACAATCATAATGATGGTGGTTTCATGTCACTATTTTTTCCATTGTTCCATTTTACATGTTTAGGAGAAGATTCCTTTAATGGTATATGTACATGATAGAACCCCATCATTTTTTTCTTTGTTGTTTTTCAGTTAGAAATATTTCACCTTTGTGAAAAATCTAATCAATTCATTATTTGTAAAGTTGTTAAGTGGAGGTTGTAAGTCTAGTAATGCTAACATGCTAATAAATTTACATTTTTGATAGATAAGCAAATTAATGTAAAACCTGCCAATGAAAATTTAATTCTGAATTAATTTCTTTGCATCTGATCTCTAGAAATAGTTCCATTGTTAGTATATGGTAACATTGTGTTAGCAGTAATGTTACTTCATTATTGTAGCTTTACTTTATAGAAAATATACAAATTAATTTAAAATTAGCATGAAGAGCTGACATACGGCTAGATTTAGAGTTTTGTCGGTAAGGACCCGCGTAGCTAACGCCGGCTTTTTTCTGTCCGCACCATAAAAATAACTCTGGTATTGAGAGTCCACATAAAGGCTGCGTTAGGCTCCAAAAAAGGAGTGTAGAGCATATTTAACGCAGCTTCAACTCTCGATACCAGAGTTACTTACGGAAGCGGCCAGACTCAAAAACGTGCTCGTGCACGATTCCCCCATAGGAAACAATGGGGCTGTTTGAGCTGAAAAAAAACCTAACACCTGCAAAAAAGCCGCGTTCAGCTCCTAACGCAGCCCCATTGTTTGCTATGCGGAAACACTTCCTACGTCTGCACCTAACACTCTAACATGTACCCCGAGTCTAAACACCCCTAACCTTACACTTATTAACCCCTAATCTGCCGCCCCTGCTATCGATGACCCCTGCATATTTTTATTAACCCCTAATCTGCCGCTCCATAAACCGCCGCTACTTACATTATCCCTATGTACCCCTAATCTGCTGCCCCTAACACCGCCGACCCCTATATTATATTTATTAACCCCAAATCTGCACCCCACAACGTCGCCTCCACCTGCCTACACTTATTAACCCCTAATCTGCCGACCGGACCGCACCGCTATTATAATAAAGTTATTAACCCCTAATCCGCCTCACTAACCCTATAATAAATAGTATTAACCCCTAATCTGCCCTCCCTAACATCGCCGACACCTAACTTCAATTATTAACCCCTAATCTGCCGACTGGAGCTCACCGCTATTCTAATAAATGTATTAACCCCTAAAGCTAAGTCTAACCCTAACACTAAGTTAAATATAATTTACATCTAACGAAATTAATTATCTCTTATTAAATAAATTATTCCTATTTAAAGCTAAATACTTACCTGTAAAATAAATCCTAATATAGCTACACTATAAATTATAATTATATTATAGCTATTTTAGGATTAATATTTATTTTACAGGTAACTTTGTAATTATTTTAACCAGGTACAATAGCTATTAAATAGTTAATAACTATTTAATAGTTACCTAGTTAAAATAATAACAAAATTACCTGTAAAATAAATCCTAACCTAAGTTACAATTAAACCTAACACTACACTATCATTAAATTAATTAAATAAAATATCTACAATTACCTACAATTAAACCTAACACTACACTATCAATACATTAATTAAATACAATATCTACAAATAACTACAATGAAATAAACTAACTAAAGTACAAAAAATAAAAAAGAACTAAGTTACAAAAAATAAAAAAATATTTACAAACATAAGGAAAATCTTACAACAATTTTAAACTAATTACCCCTACTCTAAGCCCCCTAATAAAATAACAAAGCCCCCCAAAATAAAAAATGCCCTACCCTATTCTAAATTACTAAAGTTCAAAGCTCTTTTACCTTACCAGCCCTGAACAGGGCCCATTGCGGGGCATGCCCCAAGAAGTACAGCTCTTTTGCCTGTAAAAAAAAACATACAATACCCCCCCCAACATTACAACCCACCACCCACATACCCCTAATCTAACCCAAACCCCCCTTAAATAAACCTAACACTTAGCCCCTGAAGATCATCCTACCTTGTCTTCACCATACCAGGTTCACCAATCCGTCCTGGCTCCAAAATCTTCATCCAACCCAAGCGGGGGCTGGCGATCCATCTTCCGGCGGCTGAAGAGGTCCAGAAGAGGCTCCAAAGTCTTCATCCTATCCGGGAAGAAGAGTAGATCCAGACCGGCAACCATCATCTTCCAAGCGGCATCTTCTATCTTCATCCGATGAGGACCGGCTCCATCCTGAAGACCTCCACTGCGGACCCATCTTCATCAGGCGACGTCCAACTGAAGAATGACGGTTCCTTTAAGGGACATCATCCAAGATGGCGTCCCTCGAATTCCGATTGGCTGATAGGATTCTATCAGCCAATCGGAATTAAGGTAGGAATATTCTGATTGGCTGATGGAATCAGCCAATCAGAATCAAGTTCAATCCGATTGGCTGATCCAATCAGCCAATCAGATTGAGCTCGCATTCTATTGGCTGATCGGAACAGCCAATAGAATGCGAGCTCAATCTGATTGGCTGATTGAATCAGCCAATCGGATTGAACTTGATTCTGATTGGCTGATTCCATCAGCCAATCAGAATATTCCTACCTTAATTCGGATTGGCTGATAGAATCCTATCAGCCAATCGGAATTCAAGGGACGCCATCTTGGATGACGTCATTTAAAGGAACCGTCGTTCGTCGTTCAGTTGTCGGCCAGGATGGATGTTCCGCGTCGGAGGTCTTCAGGATGCTGCCGCGCCGCTCCCGATGGATGACGATAGAAGATGCCTCTTGGATGAAGACTTCAATCGGATGGAAGACCTCTTCTGCCCCGCTTGGATGAAGACTTCTACCGGATGGAGGACCTCTTCTTGCTCCGCTTGGATGAAGAATTTGGCTCGGCTGGGTGAAGACGACTCAAGGTAGGGAGATCTTCAGGGGCTTAGTGTTAGGTTTATTTAAGGGGGGTTTGGGTTAGATTAGGGGTATGTCGGTGGTGGGTTGTAATGTTGGGGGGGGGTATTGTATGTTTTTTTTTACAGGCAAAAGAGCTGAACTTCTTGGGGCATGCCCCGCAAAGGGCCCTGTTCAGGGCTGGTAAGGTAAAAGAGCTTTGAACTTTAGTAATTTAGAATAGGGTAGGGCATTTTTTTATTTTGGGGGGCTTTGTTATTTTATTAGGGGGCTTAGAGTAGGTGTAATTAGTTTAAAATTGTTGTAATATTTTTCTTATGTTTGTAAATATTTTTTTATTTTTTGTAACTTAGTTCTTTTTTATTTTTTGTACTTTAGTTAGTTTATTTCATTGTAGTTATTTGTAGGAATTGTATTTAATTTATTTATTGATAGTGTAGTGTTAGGTTTAATTGTAACTTAGGTTAGGATTTATTTTACAGGTAAATTTGTAATTATTTTAACTATTTTAGCTATTAAATAGTTCTTAACTATTTAATAGCTATTGTACCTGGTTAAAATAAATACAAAGTTACCTGTAAAATAAATATTAATCCTAAAATAGCTATAATATAATTATAATTTATGTTGTAGCTATATTAGGATTTATTTTACAGGTAAGTATTTAGCTTTAAATAGGAATAATTTATTTAATAAGAGTTAATTAATTTCGTTAGATTAAAATTATATTTAACTTAGGGGGGTGTTAGTGTTAGGGTTAGACTTAGCTTTAGGGGTTAATACATTTATTAGAATAGCGGCGAGATTCGGTCGGCAGATTAGGGGTTAATAATTGAAGTTAGGTGTCGGCGATATTAGGGAGGGCAGGTTAGGGGTTAATAAATATAATATAGGGGTCGGCGGTGTTAGGGGCAGCAGATTAGGGGTACATAGCTATAACGTAGCTGGCGGCTCTTTGCGGTCGGCAGATTAGGGGTTAATTATTGTAGGTAGGTGGCGGCGACGTTGTGGGGGGCAGGTTAGGGGTTAATAAATATAATATAGGGGTCGGCGATGTTAGGGCAGCAGATTAGGGGTACATAGCGATAATGTAGCTGGCGGCGGCGTGCGGACGGCAGATTAGGGGTTAATAAGTGTAGGTAGCTGGCAGCGACGTTGTGGGGGGCAGGTTAGGGGTTAATAAATATAATATAGGGGTCGGCGGTGTTAGGGGAAGCAGATTAGGGGTACATAAGGATAACGTAGGTGGCGGTCGGCAGATTAGGGGTTAAATTTTTTTTATCGAGTTGCGGCGATGTGGGGGGACCTCGGTTTAGGGGTACATAGGTAGTTTATGGGTGTTAGTGTACTTTAGAGTACAGTAGTTAAGAGGTTTATGAACCGGCGTTAGCCCAGAAAGCTCTTAACTACTGACTTATTTCTGCGGCTGGAGTTTTGTCGTTAGATTTCTAACGCTCACTTCAGACACGACTCTAAATACCGGAGTTAGAAAAATCCCATTGAAAAGATAGGATACGCAATTTACGTAAGGGGATCTGCGGTATGGAAAAGTCGCGGCTGAAAAGTGAGCGTTAGACCCTTTTTTGAGTGACTCCAAATGCCGGAGGTAGCCTAAAACCAGAGTTAGGAGCCTCTAACGTTGGTTTTCACGGCTACCGCCAAACTCCAAATCTAGGCCATAGTACTGTAGACCAAATACGTCTTCCACATGGCCATATGAGGAAAGCATTAATAGACCTCTGCACCATGGTGAATTTCAAATTTTTCATCTTTTTAAATGTTTGAATATACCAATGCACACCCTGTATATTTTCCATGCCATATAATTAAATAGTTTAAAGGTTAATAAATTGTGGTTTCTGTTGAAAAAAAAAAAATTTTTTACAGGTAAAAGAGCTGATTACTTTGGGGCAATGCCTCGCAAAATGCCATTTTAAGGGCTATTTGTAATTTAGTGTAGGGTAGGGCTTTTTTATTTTGAGGGGCTTTTTTATTTTGTTAGGGGGATTAGATTAGGTGTAATTAGTTTAAAAATCTTGTAATTTTTTTTATTATTTTCTGTAATTTAGTGTTTGTTTGTTTTTTGTACTTTAGATAATTTTATCTAATTTAGGGAATTAATTTAATTATAGTGGTAGTGTTAGGTGTAATTGTAACTTAGGTTAGGTTTTATTTTACAGGTACTTTTGTCTTTTTTTTTTAGCTAGGTAGTTATTAAATAGTTAATAAGTATTTAATAACTATTCTACCTAGTTAAAATAAATAAAAACTTGCCTGTAAAATAAAAATAAACCCTAAGCTAGATACAATGTAACTATAAGTTATATTGTAGCTAGCTTAGGGTTTATTTTATAGTTAAGTATTTAGTTTTAAATAGGAATAATTTAGTTAATGATAGTAATTTTATTTAGATTTATTTAAATTATATTTAAGTTAGGGGATTTTAGGGTTAGGGATAGACTTAGGTTTAGGGGTTAATAACTTTAAAATAGTGGCGGCGACGTTGGGGGCGGCAGATTAGGGGTCAATAAGTGTAGGTAGGTTGCGGCGACATTGGGGGCGGCAGATTAGGGGTTAATAAATATATTGTAGGTGTCGGCGATGTTGGGGGCAGCAGATTAGGGGTTCATAAGTATAATGTAGGTGGCTGCTGTGTCCGGAGCGGCAGATTAGGGGTTAATAATATAATGTAGGTGTCGGCGATGTTGGGGGCGGCAGATTAGGGGTTAATAAGTGTAAGATTAGGGGTCTTTAGACTCGGGGTTCATGTTAGGGTGTTAGGTGTAGACATAAATATATTTTCCCCATAGGAATCAATGAGGCTGCGTTACGAGATAAATGCTGCTTTTTTGCAGGTGTTAGACTTTTTTTCAGCCGGCTCTCCCCCATTGATTCCTATGGGGAAATCATGCACAACCACATTCAGCCAGCTCACCGCTAACGTAAGCAGCGCTGGTATTAAGGTGAGATGTGGAGCAAAAATTTTGCTCTACGATTACTTTTTTGCGGTTAATGCCGGGTTTGTAAAAACCCGTAATACCGGCGCTGTCTGTAAGTGAGTGGTGAGCATAAACTGCTCGTTATCACCGCACAGCTTCTAACGTCAAACTCGTAATCTAGCCGAAAGACTTTTATCTGCTATAAGGTGTTGCTGTTTGTGGATGTATGAATATCAAGGGATTACAGCACGCTTTCATTGGCTTGCATCTGACAGTGGTGCTGGGCTATTGAGTGTATACAATAAAATACCAGAGCATGGACCGTTATTTAACAGTGTTTAGTTAAACAGTATAACAAGATACTTCACACAAATCTTACTGGATCTCAGTAGAACTCAGTAGAAATACACAGGTTTACACAGCTTTTGTCTGAGGATGATGTTTATTGAAAACTAAGCATGTACCAATTTGTATCGAAGTATGAATGGTCACTTCCCCCTGTAAGACTGGTTCTTCTCTGCATACACGTAAGCCTCAGAGTTTTCCTATAAACAGTATGTCTGTATATCTCCACATGGGGTCATTACCTGATAACCTTTCTTACATGGAAGAAAGATCAGGAAATCAAACTTGAGAGAGCCATGTGATAAAAATCTCTTTGAAATTAACTGCCTTCACTAATTGAACCAAATGTTTTCCTTTGTCCTCACTTGTCTTAAGTTAGGAGTGAGGGGGCAGGGGCTATGGTGAGACCAATTCATATCAAATTAGATATTAGCTAAAATGAAATATTAAATTTTGTGATACATCTGTAGTTTGTTCAATGTTATTTCACAGGTACCCTAACATTTAGCATATGGGTATTATGTCCCTTTAAGCTGGAAAAAACTCTAAGCATGGAGGGGTGAAATGCGTGTCACTGGAGCTCCTGGCTAACATAGGCATAGGGAATATATGTGTTCTCACTTCTCACATACTATCACTTAGGAGGATCGGTCAGCTCCAGTTTTATTCTGAATAATCAAATGAGTTGAGAGGTGTCGTGAGTATAAAGAACACTCAGAAAGTTAAACTTCCATGACATAGCCATTGTTTGGCCAGTTTCTGCTATGATCAGTATACAGTTCGCAATGTTTGGTAATATACTGAAAAGTGAAGCTAAATGAATAATCCTCATTCATGCATCCTAATATATATGTGAATGTGATTTAGCTGCTGGGGCTGCATTTACACATTGGGAAGCTGAACTTAATCCTGTATGGCTTATTGACAAATATGGACATAGGATGTGTCGTATACACATATATGCAATTTGGATTAACTTTTCTACTACAGCGATTTAATCATTTTTAAGAGACTAAGAAATTATTATATTTCCTTTATTCATATGTTTGCATACATTTAAGTGATGTCTGTGAAGCGCAATAGCACATATTAAATGGCGTGTCTATTATAGTTTTGTGCTTGTAATGGTATCTTTTTTCTTCTTGTAATTTATATATATATATATATATATATATATATATATATACTATATTTATCTATATTCTGTGTATGTCTATATCTGTATATATTCATTTAGATACATAGTTATAAATATATATATATATATATATATATATATATATATATATATATAATACAAATATAATTTTCTTCTATGTGAAGAACATTGGAATGTAGAGTATTCCTAATGCACATTCGGGTTTAGCGCAGTTTATCTAGCACAGAGCGATAACTAATAGGTTTTTTTCTCTCAAAGTGCCCATAGAAGTATCTGTGTAAAAGAAGTTAGCACTGTCACTTTAACTGAAGTCTTAAAGCAAGCACGCCTTGGTATTTGGCTTGCGCACTGACTTTTTACTTTTAACTTACAATACGAAACTAAAAATTAGTGCGTCATTTGTAATCTGGCCCATAGTAGTGCTGGGTCGCTTGTTTTTTAATGACGTCATAAATGAGAGTATATAATTTTTCTACTATTATAGAGTCATGTTCTTCATATAAATATAGTCCTTTAGCGACCTTTGGGTAAACAGTACGATTTTGAAAAGGTACAATACAAGTCTTTCTCAAGAACTTCTAAAAAACAGAATTTGTCTTTGAAGAGTCCAACGAGATAAGTGAAAAGATATCAAAATACTTAAACTAGTAGAAAGCAGCCATATTGCAAATTCTTCTATTTAAAACCAAGATAAGCAGTGAGCCTGAATCTAGACAAGAAAATACAATGTCAAACTCTAAATTTAATTAGATAAAAAAGTGAAAGAAAAAAAAATCTTAAGTTATGATCTAGATATTTGTGTGTAGAATATTATTTATTGTTTTCTGAACTGTGTTGTGAAATATTTAGACTCCTTGTAACACTAACACTGTAGATATGAAGAATATATTCCTTTAAACCAAATATATAGATTAAGCAGTAAAAAAATAACCTGCTAGAGAAAGCAAAGCAGACGGTATAAGAGTAGTCATATCCCTTGGGTAGAAGTTCAAATGTATGAGAAGAAATTAATCTCTTTTCCAGTCTCAGTAAATACAGTGATTCTACTCTTACAAAACAGGGCAGATAGATTTCGACATGTAACAGACAATCAGTTTATTTAGAGGGGAAAAGTAGTGATACAAAAAAAGAGATTTTGTCAAATTCAGGTGCTCAATTTCTCTTAGTTTTAGACGGCTGGACATTTCCTAATGACCTTTACACCGTTTACTTCAAATATCCCTTCTAGTTAGACCCATGTGTAATTTCAAGTGAAAGGCTTATACTTGATAATGTTCCCTTTACTGAAGTTATAATTGTAATTTTCTTTAAGACTGTGATGTTTAATATTTTTGTAAATATTTTTTTTAAAGGAATTTCTACTGCAAAAATTACATGTTTTAAATAGTTAGAGATGTAGGGGCCAATTTGTGAAAGGCTGAATGTCCCCTGATGCCCCTGTATCTGCGCGAGCCTTTAGGCTTGCCGGAAACAGCAGATATGAAGCAGTGGTCTTATGACCACTGCTCCTTATTTGGTCCGCTGCCTCTGAGGCTGCAGACATAAATCCACACGATCCTATACCATCGGCTTGATTGACACCCCCTGCTAGCGGCCAATCGATTGGCCGCAAATCTGCAGGGGGTGTTATTCATTGCACAAGCAGTTTACTTGAATTGCTTGTGCAATGTTAAATGCCGACAGCGTATGCTGTCGGTATTCAGCCATGTCTGCCAGACTTTGATAAATTGGCCCCGTAATGTTTACATTATAGTTGCTAGCTGGTAAGCCAATCAGAAGAAGATTTTACTGCCAACCACCTGCCGTGTTCATTGCAGCTCCCAGCAGGATTTTACCTATGTGCTTAACCCTGTTGTAGGGGATAAAAAACTAATTATTTTATTACATGTTCACACTTATAACCTAATAACTCCTAATCTGCTGCCCACCCACATCGCCAACACTAAATTAAAGTATTAACCCCTAATCCGCCGCTCCCCGCATTGCAACTGCTAAATAAACCTAATAACCCCTAATCTGCCACCCACCCACATCGCCAACATTAAAATAAAGTATTAACCTCTAAACCTCCATCCCCCGCATCGCAAATACTATAATAAACCTATTAACCCCTAATACGCCGCCCACCCACATCGCCAACACTAAAATAAAGTATTAACCCATAATCCGCCATCCCCTGCATCGCTAATTCTAAAATAAACCTATTAACCCCTAAACCGACGGCCCCCCACATCACTAATACCATTGCAGTCTCGGTACTACTTTGAAGTGAGTAAGAAAAAGAGATTAGAAAAATGACATTCCTCTCAACAAAGTTATATTCTCTAGAATACATTTGAATATATTATGATTAAGAAGTGATACCAACTGTGTTGTGTTCCCACAGAAATACCACCTCTAGAATGAAATCTTGCTTTCCCATAAAGCTATAGTAAAGTTTTTCTAAAGTTAAAACCGTATTTACTTCTGAAATCCACTGTGAGAGATTTGGAGTGTTTTGTTTTTTCCATAAGTCTGGGTATCAATCGTTTTGCGCAGGTAATCATGCAGGTAAATAGTTTTTTTCTATATGCACAGCTTAAATTAGGTGTTTGATTCAGCAGAACTATAGTAGGGTCAAGTATTATGTTTACTTCTAGTTTATGATTAATATATTGAGATATCTGATCCCAGAATGGTTTTAACTTAGGACATGACCACCAAATGTGCGTCATATTTCCTATATCACCACATCTCCAACATAGAGGGGATGCTTTCAGATACATTTTGTGGAGCTTGTGTGGGGTAAGGTACCATCTTGAAAGTATCTTATAGTTTAGTTCTGTTAAATTTGGTGAGATTGAGCATTTTTTAGTGGAGTTGAAGACCTTAGACCACTTTATAACCACTGGCGCTATTTGCAGCTCATGCTCCCATTGTTTTATATAAGTAGGTTCTGAATCGGGGAATTTTTTGTTTAGCAGCTTATAAATAAGAGAGATGTGAGATTTAGTTATGTTAAGCGTTGTACATAATTTTTCATAAGGTGTGAGGGGTCTCACAAGATCTTTTTTTGCTTGCTAGATAGTATTGAATGCCTAGTTTGAAGATAGAAGAACCATCTGTTAAAGGGCGTTCCTATCTCTTTATGCAAAGCCGATTGATCTTTGAATTGGCCATTATGCATCAGTAAATGAATAGGAATTTTTGATTGTACATTCAGAGAGTTCGGCAAACCCTCTATGTGAGATGGGAAACGGTATGGGTTAAGGTTATTGAATAAAGGGGAGAGCGGAGATACATTGGTTGAGATATTGCTATGTTCCTTAAGTGTTGTGTCCCAAGCTTCTAATGTGGCCTTGATTAGTTTATTGTTGTCTGCTTGCCGCAGTCTATGTTTTTTTATATGATACTATACGAGCTAGGTGGGTAGCAAGAGAGTAGTTTTTGAGTATTGGTACACTAAGTCCACCATCCTCGTTAATAAAATACAAGTTTCTCCTCGCTACTCTCGGTTTGTTATGGGCCCAGATAAATTATTCTATTAGTTTTTGATGAGTAGTGAAGAAGTGTTGAGGTATACTTATGGGTAGTGTTTGGAACAAGTAGAGATATTTAGGTATTATTGACATTTTAATCGCGTTGATTCAGCCTATCTATGACAAGTGCCCCTGTTTATGCCGTGTCCAATAGTTGGCTAACTTCAGTATATAAAGGTAAGAAATTTTTGTTATAGATATCTAATGGGTTATCTGGAATATTGGTCCCCAGATATTTAATTGTTTTGAATAGGTCAAATTCTGTGTGAGCGGAAAGGTAATGATATTCTGATTGATCTAAATTAATGGGCATTAGCATGGATTTATCTAGGTTAAAGGACAAATTAGATACTTGTTTATATTCCTGGAATATATTTAGCAATGGTGGCAGCGAGGTTTTCAGATTTTGTATGGTAAAAATGATATTATCGGCAAAGAGCAAACATTTTTGAGTGGTAGAGCCGTATGAAAAGCCTTTGATATCTGGATGATTTCTGACATGAGTTGCAAGTATTTCTACGGTGAGAGCAAACAGTAAGGGCGATAGAGGGCAACCCTGTCTCCTACCATTGCTGATAGGGAAACTATTGGATTGGGTGCTATTGGCAACTACTCTGGCTGAGGGATTTATGTAAAGTGCTTTTATTCTGTTGATAAATTTGTTAGGGAAATTAAAGTTTGTCAATGTCGCCCACAGGAAGTCCCAATCCACCCTGTTGAATGCCTTTTCAGCGTCTGTGGAAAGAAATATCATGGGAATTTTACATTCTGTCGCATTATGTAGAGTCTGTAGTATTCTGATGGTGTTGTCTTTTGCCTCATGCCCTTTCACGAAACCTACTTGATCAGTATGGATTAATTGGGGAAGTATATTGTTTAATCTATTGGCTAGAAGTTTGGCATACATTTTCATATCTATATTTATCAGGGATATTGGTCGATAATTTTGGACTTTATCCACTGATTTGCCAGGTTTCGGCAATACTGTTATCGATGCTTCTAATAATATTTGGGAGAACTTTGAACCACTGTTTATTGCTTGGTATAGTATTAGAAGTTGTTTGCTCAGGTGTAGCTTAAAAAAATTGATAACATTTTGCTGTAAGCCCATCTGGGCCTGGTGCTTTGCCTGAGGGTAGTGTTTTAACAATTCCTAAAACTTCCTGTAAAGTAAATGGAGCGTCCATATTTTCTTTGTTCTTATCAGACATGGATGGAAAATTGATTTTTGAGAGAATTTTTTTTTATTGTTTCGGCTTTATTCGGGGTATCTAATGTGTACAAATTGTATAGGGATTTGTAATACTTTGCAAAGCACTCCGCAATATCTTCATTTTGTTGATGGGAAGTGCCATATGACCCAATGATGTTACGGATATATGTTTGTAGTCTTTTCTTTCTTAATGATCTAGCTAGCAGCTTCACCGCCTTATTACTTTCAGCAAAGAACTTAGCTTTAGTGGTTAGTGCCCGCAAGTGTGCATTATGTGTCAAATGTTTGTGTAATGCTTCTCTAGCCAACAATAGGTCAGCTAATTTCTGTGTTGATTTGGGGTCTTTTTTATGCAATATCTGAGTCTGTTGCAGTGAATAATAGTTTGCCGATCTCTTTTTGCGAATCCTGAGTGTGTGTTGTATTATCTTCCCTCTGATGTTGCATTTATATGCCTCCCAATTATTTACTACCGAGGTGTCTTGTGTATCGTTATGTATGAAAAACCCCTCAGTGCATTTACTAATAGTCTCTACTACTATTGGATCTGAGAAAATACTGTTGTTTAATCTCCAATTAGTTTTATGCTTGGGTCTGGAAGACCAAAGGAATGAGCTCATAACCATGCTGTGGTCAGACCATGGGGTATGCATTATTTTTGAGTGTGTGAGGCTTGAAAGCATGTTCTGAGAGCACATTACATAATCAATTCTAAAATAGCTGCGTTGTGGATTAGAGAAAAATGTATAGTCTTTTGTTGTAGGGTGTACCGTTCTCCATGTGTTGAACAGGGTGGGGATCTGGAGTGTTGCATAATTGTTTTTTATGTGTCTATTTGAGATATATGACTTCCCTGATGAGGTATCTAGTGATGGAAATAACGGAAAATTTAGGTCTCCACCTAGTAATATTGGGCCTTTAGCATTATCTATGAGAATTCTAGTATCTAGTCTAAAGAAGGGAGGTGTTGGATGGTTAGGCGCATATATTTTGGCTATGGTGATAGGTTTACCGTATAATAATCCAACTAGTATCAGAATTCTACCGTCTTTATCTTGGTGGCTATCAATTAATTCAAAGGGTATACCTCTTCTTATTGAGATATCCTCCCTGTTTTTTCGATCTGGTCCTGAGCAAAGAAAATGTTGAGTATAGTATCTAGTGGATAGTAATGGTTCTCTATATTTTTTGAAATGGGTTTCTTGAATTAATATGATGTCTATCTTTTTCTTGAAGAAATCGTGAAAAGCAATGGATCATTTTTCTGTTGAAAGGAAACCTTTTACATTTTGCATTGCTATTGTGAACTCACCAGTGGAGGGTGAAAGTGTCATAGTACTGTGCGGTTTGTTAGATTATCTGGAATGTTGTTTGATCAAAGGGGTCTGTAGTATTCAGTACCCTACAATGAAGATGTAAAAATGTATTAAGAAGAGATGTATGATATGTTGTTGGGAATATGTGTATTGTTTTCCTGTGTATGTATGTTGTGTGTATGCAGTGTTATATATGTAGTATTATATGTGTTTAAGTGTCTGTTGACTGTGAAAGATGGTAATGAATAGAGAAAAATAGAAGAAAAGGAAAAAAAAAGTGGTGAAAGTTGAGGGTCAAATCACAGATATATAAGGCTAAAACCTGTATCATCGTTCATATCTGAAAGGTCATTTAATAGAACTTATGTGGGAAACATTTGGAACTTTTGAACGGTGTTTAACTAACAATTAACAAATAAATCATTGACTTACAATTTGCAACAAATCTGGCCAACATTTGAAAACAAAGAAGGCCTATAAGAACACATGTATACTATTGTACAACTTTGCTCCTGATTCTAACCTAAGCAATATTCTCATCAGGGCAGGATTCCACCATTTTTCTTACAATTATATAACTTGAGTGTGCAACATTTATACTTTTAATCTATATTTAACTAGCAATTAGCAGATAAACAATAACTTCACTACTTGTAGCATAATTGTCATATATGTATAGATGTATACGGCAAACAAGATTTTGTATATATTCTTATACAAATTTTCTCCTGCCTCTAGTTAAGAAATTGATCTTATCTAGGTAAGACTCCAACAGTTGTCTTCTAATAGTAATGTAGATATTTCTCGGCAACTTGGTGTCTTTAAACACCTAGATATCCAAATGTTTGAGAAAGTCTTCTAAACTTCCACATTATTGCTTTCTTACAGTGCCCTGTTCCTGTACAGTGTCCCAGAGCATTTCAGAACAGTCCTGTTTTCTTGAAATCTTGAGGGGCCGGCAAGTTGACGTTTTCTTGGCAAGTGTTTTGGTGAAGTTTGCCAGACTCTGCGTTGCGCTTTGGATGATGGTATGTCTTCTTTTGTATTTGATGTGTGCTCCTGCTGGTAAGTTGTTGGGGCAGAGATTCCTATTTGTTTGCAGAATTGAAGTATATCAGAGGGATCTTTGCATTCTGCTCTTTTGCCCTCTTTTTGAACTATCAAAGATACTGGGAAGCCCCATCTGTAAGGTATCTTCAAATTCCATAAGTGTGAGGTTATCTCAGCATAATTTTTCCTTTGCTGTAGAGTTCTAATCGAGATATCTTGGTACACTTGAATTCTTGATCCTTAGTGTGATATACTGGAGAGTCATCTGGCATTGGATAGAATCTGTTCTTTGTCTTGGTATTTCTGGAAACAGACTATGATGTCTCTAGGTGGTTGTCCATCTTGTGGCTTGGGTCTGAGAGAGAGGTGAGCTCTTTCCATTGAGATTACCATTGAATGTTCTTCTTCTTGGTCTATTTGCAGGATAGTGCGAAATAAGTTTTGCAGGAATCCTTTCATATCTTCTCCTGCCACGGTCTCAGGGATGCCTCTGAATCTAAGGTTACATCTTCTCATTCTATTTTCTAGATCGTCTAGTTTATTCTCTAGATCTTGGATTATATTATCTGAGACCGAGTGATTAATTTCAGTAAAGTTAGTAAGAAGGTCCTCGTGTTCACCTTCTAGGGTTTCTACCTTAGCCCCCAGTTCATTAATGTATTTTTTAAGTTCTGCACACTCATGTTTGATACAGTTCTTAACTTGGTCTATGAGTGCTTCGATGGCTCGAAGAGTGACTGGTTAATCTGAGTCATTGTCTGGGACAGAGCTAGTTTCAAAGTCATTTGTTTGTTCTTCTTCTTCTGATAGGGGTTTTTCTGGTGATTTTTTCCTGTCTGTATGTTTAAAGAAGTTAGTGCCTGTTGATTTCAGTTGCCTGTCTGATTTTATGGATCTTCGCAGCACCATCTTGGTATTTTGAAACTGCAAGATAGTATATAATTCTGATAAGGCGCTTATATATGGTATCTTTAGGGGTATCTTATTTTTTAATTTATTTATTTTTTATTTGCCTCGCCAAGAATGTCACCTGTAGACCCTTGCTGGTGGTGAGAATAGGTTTAGGTAACACAGCTTGAGCCAGGGCACAGTTATTTGTCAGATACACGGTACACCAATATGTCAGCTTGATAACATGTCTGCCCTGATCAGCCCCATACTGCGTGTGTCAGCCCCAGGAGCATAACTGAAGTGATCGATATTCTAGTGTTTGTCATGTCTGGCAGTCCATTGATTGTCAGCTATGATTCAGAGAACCTTTTATTGCAATAAGTTTTATTCCCTTTCTGACCTGCCTTGAGTAGCTGTGGCGCAGTTCCTAATTATTTTGCAGCGTGTGGATTGGTTTCTTTTCGCTGCGACCAGCCGTATCTTTCTAATTTAGGGCATCATTGAAAGGACTCTATTTCTATCATCTACCCGGCAGCAGGAGCCGGGTCAGTGTCCCTGTGTGAGGGTTGCGTGGCGATTATTACCTGCTAATGATCCGCAGGCCTCCGCTATTACACTGCGCCTCCGTGCAGACCTATCACCCTGCTCTCTGCTCCTTGTCACTTAGGGTCCGAGATTTCTGGTTTTTGAAGTATCGATCTGCTCAATGTTTGTTTGTTGGGCTCTCACTCATATTGAGGTGTTCCTATTCTTTCTCCTATGAGCAGTATTATGTAGGTTTGCCTGTACTCTGTGTTAGGAGCTTCAGCAACATGCAGCCGTCTTAGATGCCTGCAGGCTCCGCCCCTTCTAATCATACTTTTATGTTGAATTGATCTGAATATAGTGACATATTTTTGACTGAACTGCCCCTTTACTATAAGATGTTGAATTAATGTTTGGCAAAATAGCTTGGAAAGTATTTCTCTACACAAATACTTACGTGAACTATAAGTTACAGGTGCGCTAAGGATGAAGACCCAAACAGGAACAAGTTATGACTATAAATCAAAGAGGATGGTGACAGATTATATCCTTGACAAAGCTGATAGGCGAAACGTACATCGGACGCCATTACGTCATGAGGAGGGGCGGACTCCTTTTGTAACGGACACTTCTGAAAACCAAGCCAATGGTGTGTAGTGGAGTTCTTTGCTATACTATTAATAATAATAATAATAATAGTTTACTTTAGATTTTAAAAAACACATAATTTTACAGTGGTATTTTGCAACACAACTCACTACTTGTAACAAGCTTAATAAGCGAACTATTAGCATGCCTTGCACTATACATTAAAACTATAGGGTGTATTTAAGATGCCCTGGTTACATTTTTTTATGTGCAAATTTGTTTTATTCTTTTATTTATTTCTTTTTTTCTTTTTCTTTTTTCAATCAAGCTTTATTAAAAATAGAAAAAGACAGTACAGCACTGTTAGTACAATGAAAGTTTTGCCAACATATAAACAGTTATATTTTGACTTTCAAATTTTTTCAAAGTCAGCAAATTAACCAAGAGTAGTGGTTGCCAATATTAGACTATGCATCTTCAATTTTGCATTTATTAATTCTCTTGAATTGAGATAGAAGAATATTTGTCCAATTATCCCTGGTTAAATATTTTTAATCTTTGTGCGAGACTGATCGATTGCTCTCCACTTGTAATCTAGCCAGTAGCAAGCTGGGGTGAGTAAAGCAAAAGTTACACGCTCTAATAAATCAGGGCATACTTTGTTTTAATTCAGAATGTCTCTTTAATAAGTTCATTGGCCTTAATAGATCTTTGTTTTGTATAACTAAATAATACTTTAATTTACTTTACTTAATCATATTTAAAAGGGGCATTAAAGGTAATTTTTTATTCATGCATCAAAAATGATCATGCATGCATGCAAATAAATGTTTTAGAAGAATTTAAAACTGTTACTTTGTAGAAAAACATGCATTGTTTTGAAGTCTTCGGAGACACCACTTTAAATGTTTTTTATCTTACTTTATTTGCAGTGGCCTATTAGCAACAGATATAAACAAGCTCTCACACAGATTAACCAATAACTTTGCAGCATGTAGGAGGGTCAGGGTTCAACATTCAGCAGAATGCACTTTAGCTTCTCTGGGAGGAAAAGAAACGCTACAATTTGCAGAGGTAAATAACATAAAAAGCAGTTTTCAAATTGTGAAAAATTAGACATTTTGGGCTAGTTTACAAGTGGAGTGGTATTTAGTGCTCCTGCTCGAGCGTAAACTTCACTAGAAGTAAGCTTTTGCGTTTTGGGTAGTACACGTATTACAAGTTGAAAGTAAATAGTTTGTGCACGGTTAAATCCAGACACACGATAACCATATATATATACCTATACCTTTAAATATATAGATATATATTTTACATTAACATTATCAGATATATATAGAAATATACATCTAATAATAAAAGTTATTTTTTTGTGAAGAACATTGGAATGTAAATATGCGTAATGCGCTTCGTGTTTCATGCTTTAGGTCTAACGCAGTGTCAGTTAGCACACATTAACTATTAGAAATAAGGCATGTTATTGAAATATTAATTATAAAATATTTAAAAAAAATAATAACAATTATTAAAAATGATTATATATACTGTAAACATTTTAAATAATCCATTTATATATCAATCTTTACTGTATCTAATAGTAATTTTTAATAATTATTACTATTTTTTTATATTTTATATTTAATATTTCAATAAAGCACCTTAAGATACCTAATTCTTCATGTGCACTAATGTGACACCGTGTTAGACCTAAATTGCGAAGTACGAAGCATTTTGGGCTTATCTTTCATTCCTGTGTTCATCACATAGAATTTTTTTTTATTTTTTATTAATAAATATTTATTTCCATATATATATCTGATAATGTTAATGTAAAATATATATCTATACTTTTATATCTATAGGAATATATATATATATTGTTATAGGTAGATACAGATATAGGGGCCTATTTATCAAAGAGTCAACTATGTTGCATTCGCCAGCATCAATACGCTCCCCAGACATCGCTGCCGTGGACCTGAATACGATATCCTTATTTATAAAAAAAGCCGTCAAAAACATATGCGTCAAGTACGGTGCGAAGAGCATCGGACTGGTGTTAACTAACAGTCATCGATGTTGCGGTTATTTTGGTTTTTCCCAACTTTATTTATTTCATTTCATTACTGTCCATGAACAAGCACATTTCTCTAAAGCTAATTTTTTTTTTTTTTTTTTTAATTCTTTATTTATTTCGTGAACAGGACATGTCACAAACACCATCCCCAACACAGAATGGGGTTCAATGTTGTATATTTACATGTGTATAATAAAGTATGTCAAGATAAAAAAGTGCAGCACGAACCAAAAGTAGATGGAAGCAAACACCTTGGGTTAAAACTTCAAACTTTTATTGGGAAAAAGTTAAAATCCAGGAGGGAAGGCACACAAGGAATTCAGCATACGCGTTTTGGCTACACGCCGTAATCACTACTGATAAAAACATTACACACATGTGCATTTAAAAAGGGTGTACTGAACACCCATTGGTAAAACAAAGAACACACCCACTGTGATGATCTTGTATTGAATTGTGTGCACAGACCTTACAAGTCTAGAACAATTAACTCCTAATGTACCGGTATAGCAATGAACAAATAACAGATGATAATTCAAATATATTAATTAAAACAGCTAAATCATTGATCAAATGTGAATGTATATAGATAAATACACTGTGTTCAATAAATTAAACCAATATTATAGAAAAACACCTATATACATATTATAAATAATATATATACAAATAAAGAAACTTCATTTGATAGTGAGTGTTGAATAAAAAATATGTGGATATAACTCATTTAAATAGAGATAAATAAAACAGAACAAAAATAATATTAATAAGTAAAGAGAACATATGTGCATGGAGTCCGCCCTTAAAAGAATCTTAATAATAATAGTCAAAAATAATATGTAAAGTATTACAATGATTATAAATGTCACCAAAGGATGACATATATATAGGGGAACAGACAATGCACATATGCATTTTACTGATGAACACTGAACCAAACCAAAATAAAGTTTTAATTTAATTCAATGAGAATCTAGCAACCTAACTCAAAAAGTATATATTATATACTGATTTACTCCCAGTAGTTAATGAGGTCATACTCTGCATTAAGCCCCAAAGGAATTTTTGTAGAGAGCTTAAAAATCCAGAGCATTTCGCGTTTCTCCAGCAATTTCTGTCTATACCCACCCCGTTTGGGATAGGGGATATGGTCTATAGCCAACCATCTAAAAGACGATACATCTTTCTGGTGTACTTGCCCAAAGTGTTGTACTATGGGTGAGGTAGATTTGCCCACATTGATAGTGGACAAATGTTCCCTAATTCTAGATCGGATGTCTCTTGTGGTGAGACCCACGTATTGAATGTGGCACAATGTACAGGTTATCAGATAGATCACATGATGTGACGTGCAATTTAAACAGTAATTTATGTCGTATGTTTTTTGTGTCACTGCTGAGGTGAAGGTGTCAGATATGACAATATAGTCACAGGCCTTGCACCTGTTGCTCCCACATCTGTACATTCCTCTATTGGTTAACCAAGAACTTCCAGATTGTTGGGGATTGGTCAAAACTGTTGGAGAAAGAAAATTCCCCAAGGTTTTGTTTCGTCGGTATGAGCACCTCATGCCCTCTGATACACATTCCACCAGTTTATCATCTGCTACCAAAAGCTTAAAGTGTTTTTTCACTATATTGCAAATAGATTGGTAGTCAGAACTGTAATCAGTTACAAATGTCAATTGTCTATTATCATGTTGGGTAGCTTTCCTATCTTTCTTGATCTCCAATAGGGCGGTGCGATCAACTGTTTTTACTTCTCTGACAACTCTATTCAACACTCGTTTGGGGTAGCCACGTCTAGTTAGACGTTCCAAGAGGTCCTCTTGATGTTCTTTAAATGTCTCATTAGTCTAACAATTCCTTTTAGCTCTAATGAGCTGACCCTTGGCTATAGAGTATGTCACGTTCTTAGGGTGACAGCTACGACCATGGAGCACTGAGTTTCCAGAAATAGGCTTTCTATAGATACTGCTCTCTATGGTACCAGCTTCAGTCCCCTTTAGTGTGATATCCAAAAAGTTAATTGTAAATGATTGAGTCTCAGAGGTAAAATTGAGATTTAGATTGTTCTAGTTGATATATGTTAGAAAGTCAGAGATGCTCTTCTGCTCCCCCCTCCAAATAAGTAACAGGTCGTCGATGAAACGACCGTAGTAAGCAATATTAAATCTAAAGGGGTTCTCATCTCCATAGATGTGGGACAGCTCCCACCAACCCATGTACAGGTTGGCATAGGAGGGGGCAAACTTCGCCCCCATAGCTGTCCCACATCTCTGGAGATAAAAAAAACCCTCGAATTCAAAATAGTTGTGACATAGTAGAAACCTTGTTACCTCAACAATATACTCTTGAAAGTCCTGGCCCAAATTGGAATAATTCAACATAATGTACTTCAGGGCCTGTATACCTAGATCATGGGGTATGGAGGAGTAGAGTGCGGTCACGTCAATCGTGACCCATGAGTTGTTACTAGACTCCCATTGAAGATCTTTCATGATTCTTAGAACATGTTTTGTATCTTGTAAGAAACTTGGTAAGGATTGTACCAAAGGGCATAGAATGTCATCAACCCACTCAGATACATGTTCGAACAAGGAACCGATACCACTCACAATGGGTCGGCCCTTGATCTCAACCAGGGACTTATGCACCTTCGGGAGATGGTGGAATACAGGGGTTATCGGATGTTGAACACATAGGTACTCTAAGGTATCCCTGTCAAAAAAACCTGCTTCAAAACCATCATCTAGAAGGTGCATAAGTTCCCGCTGGTATTGTCTTGTTGGGTTGGATGTGAGTACTGTGTATTGTGAGGTGTCGGTAAGTTGGCGCAGGGCCTCATGTCTGTATGTAACCCTATCCTGTATCACAACAGAGCCCCCCTTGTCAGCAGCCTTGATCACTATGTCTTTGTTATTAAGAAGTTCCTCCAAGGCTAACTTCTCAGCCCTGGAGAGGTTTTCATCTGACAGATTTTTTTGTTTTAACCGCAAGTAACCGTAAATCTTTCTCAACTCGGTTATAAAATTTCTCGACAAGGGGACCTCTGCTGTGGACAGGATAGAACGTAGAGGGTTGCTTGAAGCCCCCATGTTTGGTAATCTGATTCTCAACCTGACTAGTGTGACCCTCTCTAGCTAAATTATCCAAAGAAATAACGTCACATGTTTCTGCAAAAGAAAATTCATTATTCAAATTAACTCTTGGTACTTGAGATTTTAACAAAGCACTTTTATTAAGAGAGGAATTATCATTGCAGCCAGAAAAATGTTTTTTGAGTGTGATGTTTCTCACTAGTTTGTTTACATCAAGCATTGTCTTGAAAAGATTGAATCTAGTAGCTGGTACAAAGCCAAGCCCCAGGCTAAGTAGCCTGGTTTGAGATTCTGTAAGAACAAAACTAGACAAGTTAATCACACTGATGGTTTGTATTTGTTGGTTGGCTTGGGACCCCTCCGAGGATACCTGTTCTGTTGTGTGTGTGGTTGAGTGTTCCCTCCCCCCTGAAGGTTCCTCGGGTTCACTGGAAAAATCTGCTCCAGCTGACTATTGGATATAAAATGAGAGTTGGATAAGCCTGAAGTGCCTGCATGACTGGGAATGTTATCTGGAATATGATTGGCCCCCATAGATGCATTATATTTGTTAGATTCTTTGGGTTTAACTGATAGACTGGTAGTATCGATGTTATCAGTGGCCCCACTTTGTGGGGAATTATCATAGGTATTGTTTGTGTTTTTTAACATACCAGGAACCTCAACACTGTGATTCATCTCTACAAAATGTCTATCATCTCCTGAATCTACATCACTATCTGAAAAAGTGACACTGGGCCCACTGTTAGATCTATGTCCCTGCCTTCTGTTTCGGGATCTGCCCCGACTCCTGCTCCTATTTTGATGTCTACGTGTAGTGAACCTTTGGGATCTGTTCCTAACATGAACAGTATTTGTATCATAGTCGGTTTGATCACGTAGGTATTTAGTGTGTTTGATATTCATCACTACAGCTCTAGTTTCCTCAACTGACTTTTTCAAAACCCCATCAAATCTTGGGTAATCTATCTCTGATTTACGTTTATTTAGTTCTATTTGGATTGTATTGATCTCATCTCTAACATTGCTTAGTAGTTTAGATTTATAAACAACCAATAGAATCATGAGTCTATTAGAACATTCATCCAAAATAACATTCCAGGAATCAACAAAGTCAGTATCATCCACTTCAAAAGTGGGGTATTTGGATATCCTCAGACCTCTCTGTATCATTTTGAGGTCTATATATTTGTTCAATGTCCAAATGTCCCACTGTAGTTTTGTCTCTTTAATGCAAAGTTTATCCATATCCTGAAATAAGTCACTTAGAGTAAAGTCAGATTTGCTGGTAGAGAATATTCTAGCTAGTTCGGTTACAGGTTCATCTCTGCTAGTTACCGGTACAAGGGAATAAAATGGTGTCTCCTCCATTGTTAATTTAAGTGAAAACTCCTTCTCAAAAAGCCCAAACTAATATCTCAATGTGCTGCTTAATGCACAAATAGAGAAAAAAGACCAAAGAAATTTGAGACAAGATAGGGCAGATTGGCGTGTTAAAAGTCAATAATGAAACAAAGCTGAAATATAACAGTCCAATGTGTTAATGACTGCACAAAGAGAGTGATGTGTTTGTGCATCAATATGCAGAAAATGATGAAAGTTCACTCTGAAGATGTATAAACAAGATGGCACATAGTGAATAAAGAACGGGCTTGCACCAAATATATGTAAGTATGTAAGCAATACCTATTATATAGGCATGCACCAATCTCATAACATGCAGTCAGTCAACGGGCTCCGTAACAGGAGATATGGGACATAAAGTGTGAACGATACCTGACAGGTAGCAGTTTCCGTGAGTTAGTTCTGCTCACTGTTGTGCGGCCCAAACATAACCAGCAAACTCCATCGGCAACACTGCTGCGGGATTAGGAAGCTGTCGTCCTCACCAGTCTGGCGTCCGTGTAGAAATCTCCCTTTGATTTGGTCGTCCCGGTGGAGTCACGGTATCCATGCGCTAGATCCGGCACTTCCGCTCCTCCGCACTCAGCGGGTACTCTTCCGGATGCGTCTCTAGCAACCGACACAGCGACCAGGTAGGAAGGATGATCGGACCCAGATAGCCACAAATACACACTGAACGGATGCTCAGGACTGTTCCATATAACCCCCACAGAGGGGAACACGGGAAGGAGGGTAGTTTGCTTTCCAGTAGGCAAAATCCAGCACGAACCAAAAGTAGATGGAAGCAAACACCTTGGGTTAAAACTTCAAACTTTTATTGGGAAAAAGTTAAAATCCAGGAGGGAAGGCACACAAGGAATTCAGCATACGCGTTTTGGCTACACGCCGTAATCACTACTGATAAAAACATTACACACATGTGCATTTAAAAAGGGTATACTGAACACCCATTGGTAAAACAAAGAACACACCCACTGTGATGATCTTGTATTGAATTGTGTGCACAGACCTTACAAGTCTAGAACAATTAACTCCTAATGTACCGGTATAGCAATGAACAAATAACAGATGATAATTCAAATATATTAATTAAAACAGCTAAATCATTGATCAAATGTGAATGTTTTTAGATAAATACACTGTGTTCAATAAATTAAACCAATATTATAGAAAAACACCTATATACATATTATAAATAATATATATACAAATAAAGAAACTTCATTTGATAGTGAGTGTTGAATAAAAAGTATGTGGATATAACTCATTTAAATAGAGATAAATAAAACAAAGTGAACCAAGAAGAAAAAAAAATAAGAGACAAAAGAAAAGAGCACATAATGTCCGTTAGGCAATAGTTCTCGCACATGTCCCCTCACATTTTTCATACATTACTTTTTGGTCAGCCGACCAATTCCTCCCCCCGGGGTGTCAGATTCTCCTACTAGCATCCTCTCCTACAAATTTCCGTAGACCGTCTACTTACTCAAAATCCAGTCTCCACTCACCTCTAATCTGTGCCTCTAGTATGTATTCTGAATGGCGTATAGGATATAGTATCTTTGCTTGCTGTGACTCTTCTAGGGTCTGAATATATACTCCCCACTTTTTCATAAAGCGGGCTGTGGAGATATCTCCTAGAGTGTCTACTTGCTCATATAGTAGTTGTGTCAGAATTTCGTTTTTTAACTGTGACAGAGTTGGTGCCTCCCTATCTATCCACTTTCTGAAAATAAGCTTCCTTGCTAATAAAATGACATTATGCACGAATGTTGTGGTTTTCCTATCTAGACTTTGGCTGTCTAAAAGTGTAATCATTGGGGGTGTGAATGTGTCTATCGGGATGTTCGGGGTCTGCAGCCAGTGGTGTGTCATACCCCAGAATCTATTTAGTTTGGGGCAAGTCCATAGCATGTGTATTAACCCTGCTTGTGCCTGCATGCATCTGGGGCAATTTCCTGAGTGGTTGGCCTCCCATTTCTTATAGAGTTTTGGAGTGATGTACGCTAATTCAAGCATTCTGGTATGTGACTCTCTTAGATCCATTGATAGTGTAGCTTTCCTTACTTTTTGAATGCTCTCCTGGACCTGTTCCCCAGTTATCGGTGTCCCCAGTATCTCGGACCATTTTGCGCTAATAAATGCTGTTGTGTGCTTATTATCTGGTGTCTGTAACATTTTGTAGATCGGACTCTAAAGCTAATCTTTTACTTTTCATCTGTTAATGTTCAAGAAATAAATTGATTTATACCTCAACAAACAATATCTCATAGAAAGTTATTTTTCTATTTATTTGTTATATGATACGTTCACAGAAATAAATGTGTATTTGTATTTCTAGGAGTCATATTTTTTATTTATTTTTTAAATTATTATTAATGCTAGAATTTGTACATATATCTTTGCACATACTTGTGTTTATATATATATGTGTGTGTGTTATGTCAGAAATCTTTTGCAAACATATTAACATGTCCCTACGTTACTTTTTTTGTTCTAAACAATCTTGTCTGTCATATCTCTGTGTTTATTTTCACCACTATATGTAAATATTGTAAATGTATTATTATTCTGAGCAGGAATAATTGCAAATATAACATGTAATCAGAGTATCATATGTATTTATTTGCAATCAATGGATATTTTAAAGGGATAGGAAAGTATAAAATTAAGTTGCATGATTCAGATAGAGCATGCAATTTTAAAACACTTTCAAATTCATTTCTATTTTCAAATGTGCTTTGTTCTCTTGGTATCCCTTATTTAATAAGAATATGCACTACACTAGTGGTAGCTAGCTGCTAATTGGTGCCAGCACACATTTGTCTCTTGTGATTGGCTAACTAGATGTGTTCAGCTAGCTGCCAGTAGTGCAATGCTGTTCCTTCAGCAAAGGATAACAAGAAAATTAAGCAAATTTGATAATAGAAGTAAATTGGAAAGTTGTTGAAAATTGTATATTCTATCCAAATCATGAAAGAATATTTTGGGGTTTCCTTTCCCTTTAAGAGCTGGGCCAGGTTTTTCTCTGCACCTGTCTAACCCCTCCTGATTGCAAACTATTTTTAAAAACCACCCCTTCACAGGTGTTATAAAATGGGCAGGCATATAAGATGACATTTTTTTTACTGAAAAAGAAATTCAAGAGAAGGAAGAAATACACTGAAAATATCATGACATTAAAGAGGTGATTTTAATTTCTGCTGTTTCTGATTCATGACAGTTTCAAGTTAGGTGGGCTATCCCTTTGAGCTATCAGCTTAAGATTCTATTGAATTAAACATCAATTCAAATTTTAAAATCATTGTCTAAAATATTATACTGTGTGTCCTAATGTCAGCATCGATGTTTATCTTTAATACTAATTTCACATATACATACTTTCAAAGTATAATGCACAATGTAACAAATGGCACTTACAAGTTCTGATGATCAATGACACAAGTTTCGAGCAATTTGATTCGTTAGTAATAGTTTATAATGTGTATTTGAATCAGATTGGCTAATGTCATAAATCATGTGATTATGCATATTTCAATCAAAAGTGGTGGAAAAATTCACTAGTGTGTGGGTTATTTAGGAGTTTGCGTCATAATTGGTGCTAAAAGTGTTGAGTCAAATATGGCGCGAAGTGGAGAGTGGGACCTGTATTACATGGCTTAAACATGGTGCACATAGATTTTTCCAACAAATTAAAAGGAAATTAGCTATATTATGTTGTGCATTTATTTCATTTTTATCTCTATATCTATTAGTGCGACAAATTTGGGGCAAAACTTTGCACCAAATATGTAGAAATAATATTGTCCCCTTGTTTTGTAATGAGAGAAAAGTTGTAGCATAATCCATAAGTAGTAATGTATTTTTCATTTTTATCCCTATATCTACTAGTGCACCAAATGTGGAGCAATAATATTGTTTGGTTTAGAAAGGGTATACAATTTTTTATAAAATTTCAAATTATTTACTTTTATTATGTAATATATATACTGAAAACTCGGTACGCTGAGTCTGAAAAGACGCGATTGTAACTGCAGAATTTTTGATAACTTCGTGAGAGCTTCAAATAGGGCGAACGAACACAATTCCACTTGAATACCACGGTTTTCAACTCGCATCGATCTGTGTCGGATTGAGATTGCGGGATCTTAAAGTGATGGCAATTTTCAGACTTTAAGAATTTTGCACTGAGAAATATATTAGTTTACAAGCAAATCTGCATATTTTTTTTTAAAGTGTATATATATATATTTTTTATTCTTTTATTGAGATTTGTAGCAACAACAATACAAAGAGTATACTCAATCCCAGTGACAATAGGTTTACAAACATAAACATAAACAATAAGTTTACAAACATAAACTTCTTAAACAAACCACACTAACGCCTAGATTTAGAGTTCTGCGGCCAAAGGGGTGCGTTAGCTACGCGTGCTTTTTTTCCAACGCACCTTTTAAATACCGCTGGTATTTAGAGTTCACAGAATGGCTGGGTTTTCAGTGTGTTAGGCTCCAAAAAGGGAGCGTAGAGCATAATTTAACGCCACTGCAACTCTAGATACCAGCGGTGCTTACGGAAGCGGCCAGCTTCAAAAACGTGCTTGTGCACGATTCCCCCATAGAAAACAATGGGGCCATTTGAGCTGAAAAAAAAACTAACACCTGCAAAAAAGCCGCGTTCAGCTCCTAATGCAACCCCATTGTTTTCTATGGGGAAACACTTCCTACGTCTGCACCTAACACTCTAACATGTACCCCGAGTCTAAACACCCCTAACCTTACACTTATTAACCCCTATTCTGCCGCCCCCGCTATCGCTGACACCTGCATATTTTTTTTAACCCCTAATCTGCCGCTCCGTAAACCGCCGCTACTTACATTATCCCTATGTACCCCTAATCTGCTGCCCCTAACACCGCCGACCCCTATATTACATTAATTAACCCCTAATCTGCCCCCCACAACGTCGCCTCCACCTGCCTACACTTATTAACCCCTAATCTGTCGACCGGACCGCGCCGCTATTATAATAAAGTTATTAACCCCTAATCCGCCTCACTCCCGCCTCAATAACCCTATAATAAATAGTATTAACCCCTAATCTGCCCTCCCTAACATCGCCGACACCTAACTTCAAACATTAACCCCTAATCTGCTGACTGGAGCTCACCGCTATTCTAATAAATGTATTAACCCCTAAAGCTAAGTCTAACCCTAACCCTAACACCCCCCTAAATTAAATATAATTTTAATCTAACTAAATAAATTAACTCTTATTAAATAACTTATTCCTATTTAAAGCTAAATACTTACCTGTAAAATAAACCCTAATATAGCTACAATATAAATTATAATTATATTATAGCTATTTTAGGATTAATATTTATTTTACAGGCAACTTTGTATTTATTTTAACCAGGTACAATAGCTATTAAATAGTTAAGAACTATTTAATAGCTAAAATAGTTAAAATAATTACAAAATTACCTGTAAAATAAATCCTAACCTAAATTACAATTAAACCTAACACTACACTATCAATAAATTAATTAAATACAATACCTACAATTATCTACAATTAAACCTAACACTACACTATCAATAAATTATTTAAATAAAATATCTACAAATAAATACAATGAAATAAACTAACTAAAGTACGAAAAATAAAAAAAAACTAAGTTAAAAAAAATAAAAAAATATTTACAAACATTAGAAAAATATTACAACAATTTTAAACTAATTACACCTACTCTAAGCCCCCTAATAAAATAACAAAGCCCCCCAAAATAAAAAATGCCCTACCCTATTCTAAATTAAAAAAGTTCAAAGCTCTTTTACCTTACCAGCCCTGAACAGGGCCCTTTGCGGGGCATGCCCCAAAGAATTCAGCTCTTTTGCCTGTAAAAAAAACACATACAATACCCCCCCCAACATTACAACCCACCACCCACATACCCCTAATCTAACCCAAACCCCCCTTAAATAAACCTAACACTAAGCCCCTGAAGATCTCCCTACCTTTTCTTCAACTCACCAGGTCCCGATCTGTCCAGAAGAGCCTCCGATGTCTTGATCCAAGCCCAAGCGGGGGGCTGAAGAGTGACGTCCATCCTCAGGCTGAAGTCTGGATCCAAGCAGCGGCTGAAGAAATCCATCATCGGCTGAAGTCGGAAGTCCATCATCGGGATGAAGTCTTCTATCAAGCCGCATCTTCAATCTTCTTTCTTCTGTAGCGGAGCGGAGCCATCTTCTTTCCAACCGACGCGGATCCAACCTCTTCAACCGACGCTTACTCGCTGAATGACGGTTCCTTTAAATGACGTCATCCAAGATGGCGTCCCTCGAATTCCGATTAGCTGATAGGATTCTATCAGCCAATCGGAATTAAGGTAGGAATATTCTGATTGGCTGATGGAATCAGCCAATCAGAATCAAGTTCAATCCGATTGGCTGATCCAATCAGCTAATCAGATTGAGCTTGCATTCTATTGGCTGTTCCGATCAGCCAATAGAATGCGAGCTTAATCTGATTGGCTGATTGGATCAGCCAATCGGATTGAACTTGATTCTGATTGGCTAGAATCCTATCAGCCAATCGGAATTCGAGGGACGCCATCTTGGATGACGTCATTTAAAGGAACCGTCATTCGGCGAGTAGGCGTCAGTTGAAGAGGTTGGATCCGCGTCGGTTGGAAAGAAGATGGCTCCGCTCCGCTCCAGAAGATTGAAGATGCGGCTTGATAGAAGACTTCATCCCGATGATGGACTTCCGACTTCAGCCGATGATGGATTTCTTCAGCCGCCGCTTGGATCCAGAATTCAGCCCGAGGATAGACGTCACTCTTCAGCCCCCCGCTTGGACTTGGATCAAGACATCAGAGGCTCTTCTGGACAGATCGGGACCCAGTGAGGTGAAGACAAGGTAGGGAGATCTTCAGGGGCTTAGTGTTAGGTTTATTTAAGGGGGGGTTTGGGTTAGATTAGGGGTATGTGGGTGGTGGGTTGTAATGTTGGGGGGGGTATTGTATGTGTTTTTTTTACAGGCAAAAGAGTTGAATTCTTTGGGGCATGCCCCTCAAAGGGCCCTGTTCAGGGCTGGTAAGGTAAAAGAGCTTTGAACTTTTTTAATTTAGAATAGGGTAGGGCATTTTTTATTTTGGGGGGCTTTGTTATTTTATTAGGGGGCTTAGAGTAGGTGTAATTAGTTTAAAATTGTTGTAATATTTTTCTAATGTTTGTAAATATTTTTTTATTTTTTGTAACTTAGTTCTTTTTTATTTTTCGTACTTTAGTTAGTTTATTTCATTGTATTTATTTGTAGATATTTTATTTAAATAATTTATTGATAGTGTAGTGTTAGGTTTAATTGTAGATAATTGCAGATATTGTATTTAATTAATTTATTGATATTGTAGTGTTAGGTTTAATTGTAGATAATTGTAGGTATCGTATTTAATTAATTTATTGATAGTGTAGTGTTAGGTTTAATTGTAACTTAGGTTAGGATTTATTTTACAGGTAATTTTGTAATTATTTGAACTATTTTAGCTATTAAATAGTTCTTAACTATTTAATAGCTATTGTACCTGGTTAAAATAAATACAAAGTTGCCTGTAAAATAAATATTAATCCTAAAATAGCTATAATATAATTATAATTTATATTGTAGCTATATTAGGGTTTATTTTACAGGTAAGTATTTAGATTTAAATAGGAATAATTTATTTAATAAGAGTTAATTTATTTCGTTAGAATAAAATTATATTTAATTTAGGGGGGTGTTAGGGTTAGGGTTAAAATTAGCTTTAGGGGTTAAAAAATTTATTAGAGTAGCGGTGAGCTCCGATTGGCAGATTAGGGGTTAATACTTGAAGTTAGGTGTCGGCGATGTTAGGGAGGGCAGATTAGGGGTTAATACTATTTATTATAGGGTTATTGAGGCGGGAGTGAGGCGGATTAGGGGTTAATAACTTTATTATAATAGCTGTGCGGTCCGCTCGGCAGATTAGGGGTTAATAAGTGTAGGCAGGTGGAGGCGACGTTGTGGGGGGCAGATTAGGGGTTAATAAATATAATATAGGGGTCGGCGGTGTTAGGGGCAGCAGATTAGGGGTACATAGCTATAATGTAGCTGGCGGCGGCGTGCGGACGGCAGATTAGGGGTTAATAAGTGTAGGCAGGTGGAGGCAACGTTGTGGGGGCAGATTAGGGGTTAATAAATATTATGTAGGGGTCGGCGGTGTTAGGGGCAGCAGATTAGGGGTACATAGGGATAACGTAGTTGGAAGCAGTGTACGGATTAGGGGTTAAAAATTTTTTATAGAGTGGCGGCGATGTGGGGGGGCCTCGGTTTATGGGTACATAGGTAGTTTATGGGTGTTAGTGTACTTTAGAGCACAGTAGTTAAGAGCTTTATAAACCGGCGTTAGCCCAGAAAGCTCTTAACTACTGACTTTTTTCTGCGGCTGGAGTTTTGTCGTTAGATTTCTAACGCTCACTTCAAACACAACTCTAAATACCGGCGTTAGAAAGATCCCATTGAAAAGATAGGATACGCAATTGACGTAAGGGGTTTCTGCGGTATGGAAAAGTCGCGGCTGCAAAGTGAGCGTTAGACCCTTTCCTGACTGACTCCAAATACCGGCGGTAGCCTAAAACCAGCGTTAGGAGCCTCTAACGCTTGTTTTGACGGCTACCGCCAAACTCTAAATCTAGGCCTAAGTAAATTTGAAGTGCACTGGGATGTATGTATATTTGCGAACGTGACGAACATAGGTAAATGAAACCTCCATTTTCTATTATAGATACTCCGTATGTGTACCTCACATAAACTGATATATCAAAGGAAGGAGATTTAAAGTAATAAAGAGCAATGATATAGGTATGTTAAAGCATATATCAGGGTGGGTCCAGCTGTGGGCCCTAGTATTATAGTATGAGTAGTTATAGAATAAAACACTGCAGAACTTCACTATATACAGATTTAAAGTGGTGATGATACAATAGGCCACTAATCTACGAGATAAGCCTCATAGCTCTAGGAGGCCTCACTTGCACCCTAGGAGCAGTACCAAATCAGGATCAAAAAGGGGAGAGTAAGGGAACTAATGGAATATATATTTTACAATGAAAGCTTCTGCTTTAGGGTATAAATAATAGACTTTCCTTAGGAGAAAATGGTCCATAGAGTGTGTTAGCTGCCAAATTCACTGCGCAATTGCCACCATAGCCAGCAGGACTCCCGAATGAAGATGTAATTTTTAGCTCTTGATTAAAAGACCCACAGTATATAATTTACACTAAATATAAAAAAAATAGCAAAATATCTTATCACCTCGGCTGCAGGCAATAATATTAATTATATATAAGGCTATGAGTACATAATAATCACTTAATGGTAGAAAGTGCATATATAGCAGAGGAGTTTATATGACGTCTAATGGTCTTATCAGTTGTATCAACAATGATATAGGTCATAAATTAAAGAGCAAGAGTAACGCAACTAGTTGATATATGGGTTAGAGTGCAATGCCTACTGGCATGATGTTATTGGAGGAGCGGATGGTTTCAAATTGTGAAATAGTAGGAGATCGGGAGTGACAGCATAAAAGGATGTAGCAAGGGGGGGCGGAGCCAACAACCAAGAGGAACAGACGTGTTCACGAGAAGCTCCTCACTTCTAACATACATTTATATTAATTTGTAGGGAAAAGAGGGCAAAATATATCCTCAAACACAGAAACTCTCAGTAATAGAACACCTCTGCACTAGCAGCAGACTTTATCCCTGAGTTTGTGACAGATTGTGAGCCGCGACTAGTCTAAAACAACTTGAGGCCTTATATCCCGGCATGTAAGAGCACATGATACCCCGAGCTATTTACAACCTCCAGTAGAGACTTGCATTGCATTGCTACTTAGAAACCCACACCGGAGCCTGGTCCTCTCAAGAAAAGCAAGAAGCCGGCTAAGAATCACCTGAGGGTCGCTGATGAAAAGGCTATCAGATGGACTGCAATGGACCGAGCCTAAAGATCTATGTGAGTAACTCGCCGCTCCCCTGCAGTACCGAGTATCCTGGGTGCTGATCCCAACATACTCCCTTATTACACCTGTTATATCTTCCACATAAGAGGGCTGTTTGGCAAAGCACCTTAAGAGACATAGTTTTGGCGCGAGACGCCATCTTCCACACCTGCGCATCAGGAGAGAACACTACCAGGCTGGTAGCTAGGTGAGAGCAGTCTCAACCCCTCAGACCTGCTTCTACAAAATGAAAGTTGCGGTAAATAGCTGGGGTTACTAGGCATCCACTTTGAACTCATTAAGAATACCACTCCCTGTCTCACTCCATCCATAACGGTGCCTCCATGGAGTTGGTAGCTTCCCCTCGATCTACACCATGCTGAGCTAGTAGATACTTTGAAAGATGTGGTTGGCGCTCCTTGCGCTGCAATGCTGGCTGAGGATACACCTATCAACATAGCAGACCCTTTGCTAAATACCGGAGACACCGCTTTACATGTCATAACTAGCAAGCAATGCATACACCACGGAGAGACTGAGCCTGCAAAAAAAACGGAATGGACAGAGCTAGAAATAGCGGAACACTTGACACCTACTCAGGCTCTAGACCTGGACTCAGAATCAGGTTGCGACAGCAATCCGTAAGCCTTTCCTACATTAAGGGTGGAAACATAACCCCACAGTTTCAGGGATCCCTGACACATCAGCCGCAGCAGCCTAAAGACAGCTCTCCCCACATCAGCATAGCCGGAGCAATGCATAATAAGCGGGATATGGTCAGTGTAGAAGAGCACATTGTATATATTAAAGACAGTATGGACACACTCCAATTATTGAAACGGCTCTTGTGGAAGACCGGAGTGGGTTAGACCCCTAGTCCCTCTGATAATATAGCAATGAATGCAGGATCTTGACTTTCAAGCAGGCTGCTATATTTCTCTGGAATCACCTGCCTCAAAGTGCATTATATTGTGAATCACCCCAGGACTGGGGCTATAAGCCCAATCTAAAGATTCATTGAGAATATTATCTGCTCTCTTGATATGTTTAAGTCTCATTACCTAAGGTTGGGATAAATTTCTGACTCAAACCT
The DNA here is from genome assembly GCF_027579735.1 of Bombina bombina. Lineage (NCBI taxonomy): Eukaryota > Metazoa > Chordata > Amphibia > Anura > Bombinatoridae > Bombina > Bombina bombina. The sequence goes on along the minus strand of NC_069504.1, from coordinate 131,734,463 downwards.
GGACCTTTGTTTTATTGTTGTAATATCAGGAGTGTCCATCTCTTATAGATCAGGTTCTAACGTTTTCAAATATTACATTAGTACATAGATAAGCTGAGACAAATGTATATGCATTGTATAGTAAGAGATGAAAGACAGGTGCAGTTTTTATGCATTTTTTTGAGTCATATGCATGTTATATATGTCCCACATGTTTATCTCAATGGCAGAATAGATGCTCTGTATATATGCACAAACCCATATGTTTAACAATTGCTATGCACTCTCACTTATCCCCTATATGAGTCTCTCTTCTTACAGTGGATTAAGGGTTATGTACTAGACTCTGATGCACACCTTGCATGCTTTAACTAGCAGAGTTGCAGTTTATTAAAGACATGTAGAACCTATGCATAGAGTCAGCATAATGTTACGGAAACAGTCCGTATACATTTTAGGAGTCGCATGCTTTATATATATGGTTCACATATTAGTTGCAATAGCAGAATTGATGCTCTATATGTATGTACGTGCCTGTATGTTTACTGTTTGATATGCATGTCTACTTTTATTATAGGCTTTTATACATATTAAGCTTTCACTCTATACAAGAGAGCCCTTCCTTTCCCAAAAAAGCTTCTATGATGTCATCAGAGGTACATACTAGACTCTAGCCTACAATAACGGTGCTGTGGGTATAGAAACGGATGTATTCTTCCTTTGTGCTCACTAGGGATAGGAAGCACCTCCTATACTGTAGCTTGATAATTTGTTCTTTGTAACAAAACTATAATATTAGTATATACGAGTCAGCTTAACCAAAGTGCATCTACACCAAATATATATAACTCCCTCAAGGGCTTGACCTGAGTGACCCCTACACTCTTTTGTTGTGACAATTACCAGCGCTAGCTTATACAACTGGCAAACATAGCTGTTTTTTAGTTTATTTTGCCATATAATAGTTATATTTTATATAGTATAGATGTTACAGAACATTGAAGTTTCTTCTTACAGATTTTCATAAAAAGCTTTCTTCTATTTATCCCCTATGCCATCCTTCTTAAATTTTGAACGAATCAGGCCAACATAACTACTTATACTCTCTTAGTTTAAAACTTAGTATAATACTTGCCCTATTCCTTATGTTTGATGATATTATGCCTAATCAATACTCTCAAGTATGGTTTACTATGCTCCATGTTAGTTGTATTTTTTCTATCTTAATGTATTCTCATACGCTATAGGACCCTCCCTACCTATGTCTAATGGGGAAACTAAGTACATTTATGGTAATAACCCCCTGACTGCATACATTTCTTTATATGCCCTTATATTTATAGACGTCAAATAACATATGCTCTATGTTGACTTATTGATTTACCCCCAACTTTTCAGTAACTTTCTTAGAGGACCTTTCACATTCCTCCTGTCGTTCTTTTATATGGCTCTGCCCCTCCACACCCCACACTCCCCCATATTTGACCAGCGGTGCTTACCCGCTGAATATCCTCCCCCCCCCCATACCCTGAAGCTCACAAAAAAGCTATTTATTTGTCCACCAGTTTTCTTTTTTATATCTTCAGAGGCCGTTTGGCCTGAGAGTCGGTTTCTAACTGGTCAGTCATTTGCGCTACCTATCATAAAATCGAGGTTTCATTAGTCTACTTATTGGATACTTCATAATTTTTGGAATAATTTACTCAATTTTAATTGTATCTTTCATTTATGATGTTCACAGGCGATTTCTGTTATATGTTTGTTCTGTAAAACCTCAATAAAAAATATTTAAAAAAAAAAAAGGATGTAGCAATATTGTTCTGGCTCACAACAATGTCCTACTAGGGGTCCAACTGGTAACATACATTAGCATCCAATATTAGATAATAGATACAGCAGTATGGTGCAACGTTTTATCTCTTTTTAAACAATTATATAAATGGGTGTGCTTGCAAGGACATGTATCAATATGGACAGCAAAATCCCATAAAACATTATTAGTAGTGTTGTAATCTGGCCCTTCAGTAAGGTATCGAGCTACACCCACTACAGCCCACATCCCTTTAAAGTATACAAAAAAAACCCAGAGGCATAGCATAGCTACATAAACATTAACAGTAAAAATATGTGACATAAAAATTGTTCTGGTTATTGAAGAGATAATAATGTAGTAATTGAACTTATCAACCAACACGTTTTTGTGTACAGGGAGGTCTAGCTTTCCTATAGTGGGTATGAGCATTAGCCATCTGTATCAAAAGGGTCCTGTAGTACATCAATATGAGATATAGAGTCTTTCCTGTAAGACTTAAATAGTGTCCCACTTTGTGCATCCGATCCTAGTATAGAGAGATAGGTAATTGGTTCACCATTCAATATTAGTGCTGAACTTAAAACAATCAATCTCTTGATGATATTCACTCATATGGGAGAAAACTAGTCTAACATACTGAACTAATACAATATAATAGGGGAACGTTAAAACTACAGATGTTTAAATGCAAGAACAGTCTAACAAAAAATGCAGTTTTCCTATGTATGCTGTGTAGGTTCGCCGTTATGTTACCCAATGCCACAGACTAGAAACAAGGATACTAGATCAGAGCCTTCATCCCCGGTAGAATCATGTAGATATGGATTGTCTTTCAGGGGATCTTGATGAACTCTCTCCCCTAACAGTAGCTGACTTTCGTTGGAATCACCGCCAGCATTTACACCATCTCGCTTCAGGAGGTCGGCCTCAATAATGCGAGTATCTGGAAGGCAGAGTTCCATGTTAGGGCCGCATCGCTGCATGGTCATACTGTTGTTGCTTGTAGTGCAAATGGTACTTGATTCCCACATAGATAATGCAAGGTTTAAAATCATGTCGCCTCTCCCAAGCTGTATCCAGTAGTTCTTCTTTTTGACAATCGTGAGGAGAGCGGCTTGTATAGTCTGTGCCTGCAGCAAAGCGGCTCTGCTCTCCGCCATATTGTTTGCAGTGTCGTCAAGAAAGTTATTTTGCATCTGAAGCTCTATCTTAGTTTCGGCTTCGGTCGAAGTAAGTCGGCTATAGTGGGAGCAAGGCTGCGTATCTCACTGCCTAAAACACACAGGCCCCCTCCATTTGATGCCACAATACAATAGACTAGCCGTAGTGTACGACTTAGTGTGCTCCTTAGTCAGGGATTAGTCGTTGGTTATTGGTAAGCTAAGATAGCTTATTTCTTTGCCATAAATATATATTTAATTTGGCCCTAAGCAAGGAGTTTAAAAGATATGCGTCTGGTTCCCTCAGCTGTTGGCTCCGCCCCCAGTGTATATATATTTTATAATACAAGATTTAGGGCTCCATGTACTAGCAGATGGGCTGACAGCTTTTCAACTTGCGAAGCTGTCTGCCTGCCCGCCTTCGCTACATACGGGCAGCTACGACCAATCGCGCGACTAAAGGGGCTGTCAATCACTGAGAGCAAGCAAGCAAGCTAGCTCTCTGTGATTTTCCTTTGCTACCTCAGAGGTGGCGTAGGGTGTAAGAAGCAGCAGTCTAATGACCGCTGCTTCTTACATTGCAGGAAGCAGGCTCGCTTATGTGAACCTGCCCCACAAGGGCTCCAGAGCAGCTCTTGCAGCTTCATACATGAAGCCCACATACTCCTACTTGGTATCTTCTGTTCCTCCACCCCCCTTCATTTTCTCTTTTGGCTGAGCTGTGACACAGAGAGCAGTCCCACCCACTCTATTCATAGGCTACCTAAGGGCTTTCAAAGGACTGGACTTCAAGAGTGTCATATGACACACACTGATTGGATGTTCATTGGAATTGTCATAAAACAAATCCCAGTGGACTGGCATAACATTGTAATAGAAGCATTACTATAGGTACAGATTTAACCCTTTTCACAGATAGACAAAAAAAATAATGTTCACATATACTTTTTTTAATGGCAAATATTAGATATATGGTAATTTGATTAGCAAAAGTTTACCATCACTTTAAAAAGCTCCCTATTGGAAATAAGGAATTAACAAATTTCTGGTAATACACAAATACATTTTTTAAAATCTGTCTAAATTGAACTACCCCATAAACTAATATTGGATGAACCAAAAAGGGTTTTATCTTGTGACAAATGATCGTCTGAAATACATTTTTTTTTATATATACAAGATTTTATGGCTTAAATAGTAATTTATACCTACATTTATAGAGAATGAAAGGAAGAAATCATTTTATCAGCTCTTATAATAAATTCAGTAGACGTGCATTCATATTCGGACAAATCTGTATTTGTCCGAATATTGGATACGTTTTTTTTAGTTTTTAGTTTTTTTTTTTTTTTTTTACTGTTAGTGTATCTTTTAATTAAGGCTGTCTTAGGTTAGGGGTCTTGAGGGTTTAGCTGTTAGGCGTTAATAGAGTAAGGGGGTTTATTTTTATGGGGTTTTTGCAGTTAAGGGGTTAATAGTTTAGGTGCTTTTATTGCAATGGGGTTGTAGCAGTTTAGGGGTTAATAGAGAAGCGGTTTATTGCGATTGGACTTGTGAGGGTTTAGAGGTTTATAGTGTAGGGTTTTTTGTGATGATCGTTGTGGCGGTTTATGGGGTTAAGTAGTTAATTATTTTTTTTGTGATGGGGATTGTGGCAGTTTAGTGTAGCAGGTTTTGCGATGTGGGTTGTGGAAGTGTAGGGGTTAAGTAGTGTAGGGGTTATTGTCATGAGTGTTGTGGAAGTTTAGGGGTTAATTGCGATCAGGGTTTTTGCAATTTAGGGGTTAACAGAGTAGAGGGCTTTTGCAATGGGGCTTGCGGTGGTTTAGTATAGTGGGTTTTTGTGAGAGGGGTGTGGCGTTTAGGGGTTAAGTAGTGTAACAGGTTTTTAGAAGGGGTTGTGGCGGTTTAGTGTAGCAGGTTTTTGCAATGGGGGTTGTGGTTGCTTAATGGTTAGTAGAGTAGGGGTTTATTGCCAAATGGCTGTGGCAGTTTAGAGGTTAAATATTGTACTGGTTAAATAGTGTAATTTATTTATTTATTTTTTAGGCATTTAATTTGTTTTAACGAATTTCATTAAATGGGTGTTTGTTAATGTAAATTGTCAGAAAATATTAGAATGCCTAACGAAAGTTGGATGACCTGAAAGGGTTGAAAATGTCGGTTCAAATGAATTATCCAAACCAAAAATTTTTACTGATGCACATTCAGTGTGTAAGTGACAATACATTTGTTAATCTTTTGCATATATTACACCTGAATTGTCATTATCTCATTTTTTAAATTTATGAATAATGTATTATTTGTTTTAATTATTCATAAATAGAAATGTTTTCCATTTTCCTAACATCAATAAATCTATAGACACACTTGTTAATTTTGAAAAGAAAAAAAAAAGTTTTCTTCAATAGTTTTATTCTACAGGGTGTTGCAACATATTGAGAGCGCACACTTCAAATTCCCCCTTGGAGGTCCCATCTGTTTCCTTATGCACTGGGTTATAATAATGAATGCTGCATAATCACTGTAGTGAAGTAGGGCTTATAGTTTTATAACTGCAGAACACTTCTGAAAGTTCCTGGAAATTTACCAGACGTAAAGCAATGTATATATCTGTTGTGTAAATTGTACTTTGTGCATTAGAGTTTGTACTACACACAACAGATGTACATAGTAGAGTTTATCAAATTAATCATGATCAGCGTCTCTGAAAACATTGCTCAGGCAGTAAATAGCAGAAATGCCCGGAAGAAACTGACAACCACCATGCAGGCAAAAGGCAGATGTTTTTTTTTTAGATCCAAAACAAATAAAAAATGTTAATGGATGTCTTTATTGAATAATAATTCAGTCAAATACATTGTACATGTGTGTGTGTGTGTGCATGTGTGACGTTTTACATATTTGTTTAGAAAAAATAGAAAGAAAAAAAAAGAAACGAAAGATTAGGAAAGACAATAAATACAGTTGATTAGTTTGGGCGATGACCACCATACGATTATAAGTAGGGCAAAGTGTACAGATGGTGCATGAGTGGCTATGGCAACCGGAATAGCTTTGGGCGCAGAGATAGGTGTAAACACAATCAGCAGCAGCATACACGTCAATGGCGTCAGAGAGGCGCGACTTACATATCGGATGGGTCATCAGACCGCTCGTCATCATCCCTATCCCCTTTGGAACAGAGTGGTGAGGGAAATACCGCCACCGGGGGGGGCGGAAACACAGGAATCAACACAGGAACTGGCAAAGAATGAAAGGTAGCGAAATCGAAACAGGAAGATCAAGTACCAGAAGAACAAGTAACGGCAAGTGATACTGTAGTTAACATCTCTAAATATGAACTCTCTGATAATGAACTTTAGTTACTTAATAAGGGTCTCTCTTTCTGTCCGTCCAATTACACAGATTTTTTTTTTTTAATTAGACAAGGACCTTCAGAAATATTACAGGAATTTTAAGTTGAAATTATGGTTAAATAATGTTAACCATGTTGATACTAATAGTGAAATTAAAGCAGTAGAAAATGAAAGATTATCATTACATGGGTCTGGTTTAAAGAAAAAAAGCATGTTTAACCCCAATGTGAGTAACCATAGTATGCATACTTTCATTCAATTGGTGAATAACAATATCAAGCTATTGAAGGAAAGAGAGCATCATAAATGTATAAAAATTAAGACAAAATTGAATATCACAAATTTCTCTAAAGCAGATAAACAAGCCTTAAAAGATTTAAAGCAAAAAACTGATATCATACTGAAAGGGGTGGTAAATGCGGGGCACTTGTAATAATGGATAAGTCATATTATGTGGGGGAAATATTGGAACAACTACAGGATAGGAACACATATAGAAAGCTTGATAGTAATCCTCAGATATTTGTACAAAAAGAAATCGCTAATATCATAAAAAATGCAAAGGAAAGAGGGATTATTGATAAGAAATTATCAGAATATCTATATAATAGTACCCTCGAACACCAATATTTTATACAGTCCCCAAAATTCATAAAAATAAACAAAGCCTCCCAGGAAGACCTATTGTGTCCTGTATAGAATCAGTATACTCTAACTTCTCTAAATATATTGATAGAATACTTCAACCTGAAGTGATTAAAATGTCCTCATACATTAAAGATACTGGACATTTTATAGATAAGGCCAAGCTTTGGAGTTATTTACAATGGATGTCAAAAGCCTATATACTTCCATTAAGCACGAGACTGGGATAGCAATAATATTTAAAAAAATGTGTTTGAATCAGAGGTACACTACTCAACAAGAGGAGTTTATTGGAGAGTTACTTAGATGAATACTCTACTGGAATTTTTTTCTTTTTCAGGATGACTGGTACGTACAAACAAAGGGAACGGCCATGAGATCCAATGTCGGCCAATCATATGCCAACCTTTTTGTGAATGAATTTGAAGAAAAGGTAATCTATGAGAGTGAATATTTCGTCAGGTATGGGCCACATGGTGGTGGTACATTGACGACGTGTTTGGCATATGGTGGGGTGATAGTGGATCCCTATTAGAGTTTGTTAATGAGTTAAACACTTCTATGGCTGGCTTGGAATTCACTGTGGATTTCAGTGAAGAAAGTGTAAAATTTTTGGACACTAAAGTGTGTAAGAAGGGTAATGTGCTTACTTTTGATATATATGTGAAGGACACAGATAAAAATACCCTCTTGCAATATGATAGTTTCCATCCCAGACCATTAGCCAATTCCCTCCCAAAAAGTCAATTGCTACGTTTTAACAGAATTGTTAGTGAAGATGAAACCTTAAAAACCAGATTAGAAGAAATCTCTGAAAAAATTGTGAATAGAGGGTATCCAAAGAATTTGGTAGCCAAACACAAGGAGGAGATAGCCAAAAACTATGAACCTAGAAATAAAACTAAAGGAAAACATAGCATGGTTTTTGTGTCTCAATATAACCCCTTGAGCAATCAGATCTCTGGTATCATCCATAAACACTGGCATATCCTTAGCAGTTGCAATAAAGATATTGACATACTAAAAACTCAGCCCTTGATGGCTCACAGAAGAGTTAAGAATTTACGTGACCATTTTGTAAGGACCGATATAGGCCCTAGTAAAAACATAAGTACAAATATAATAAGACAAACCTATCTTTACAATAAAAAACAGGCAGCTACCCATGCCTTAATTGTATGAGATGAAGCTCCATCATAAAAGGAGAATTCTTCTATCACCCATTAGAGGGTAAGAAATTCTGGATAAATGGGTACCATACTTGTGAAGCCACCTTTGTAGTCTATCTAATTAAGTGTCCGTGCTCCCTCATTTATATAGGGGAGACGACACGTAAAGCCAGGGACATAATAAGCCAACACCGTTCTAACATCAGGTGTAACAACCGTGATGCTCCCCTTTCTAGCCATTTTTTAGAAAAAGGTCACCAAATCAGCCAACTTAGGTGGCAGATAATAGAACAGGTGTTGCCCCCAAGAAATGGCATGGATAGAGAAAGGCTACTTAAACAGAGAGAGATGTGGTGGATCAATAAATTAGATACATTAGTACCAAAGGGGTGAAATAAAGATTATGATCTTTCAGTGTTCTTGTGAATAGGATGTGGTTGTAGGATCTGTATATATGATACAATGTTTTGTATACTGTTTTTATTATTTTTAATCACCTTATAAATTAGGGAACTATGTTATAATTAACTTTTTTGTATGCATAAGCTTTGTAAAAATATTTAATATCCCTACTCTGTAAGGTTAAAGGGACATGAAATCCAAAAATTTTCTTTTATGATTCTGATAGAGAATACAATTTTAAACAACTTTCCAATTTACTTCTATTATTTAATTTGTTTCCTTCTCTTGTTATTCTTTGCTGAAAAGTTTATCTATGAAAGCTGATTGGTGGATGCATATATATATATATATATATATATATATATATATATATATATATATATATATATAAAAAAATATATATACCAATTGTCATTGGCTCACACATGTTCAGTCAGCAACGAGTAGTGCATTGCTGCTCATTTAACAAAGCATACCAAGAGAACAAAGAAAAATAGTTAATAGGAGTAAATTAGAAAGTTGCTTAAATTTGCATGCTCTATCTGAATCATGAAAGAAAAAAACATAATTTATGTAAGAACTTACCTAATAAATTCATTTCTTTCATATTGGCAAGAGTCCATGAGTTAGTGACGTATGGGATATACATTCCTACCAGGAGGGGGCAAAGTTTCACAAACCTCAAATGCCTATAAATACACCCCTCACCACACCCACAATTCAGTTTAATGAATAACGAAAAGTAGTGGGGTGATAGCACAAAGGAGTAAAAAAGCATATAAAAAGAGGAACTGGAAATATAATTGTGCTTTTATACAAAAAAAACATAACCACCATAAAAAGGGTGGGCCTCATGGACTCTTGCCAATATGAAAGAAATTAATTTATCAGGTAAGCTCTTACATAAATTATGTTTTCTTTCATGTAATTGGCAAGAGTCCATGAGCTAGTGACTTATGGGATATAAAACCCAAGATGTGGAAGTCCACAGAAGAGTTACTAGAGAGGGAGGGATAAAAATAACAACAGCTATTTCCACTGAGAAATTAAATCCAAACCATAAGTACGTTTTCCTTGAAAAAACTTAAATCAAAAGCAGTAGAATCAAACTGAAACAGCTGCCTGAATAACTTTTTTTTTTTATTACCAAAGACTGCTTTAGAAAAAGCAAAATACATTAAAATGGTAAAAACAACAAAAGGATGCAAATAAGAACAAAATACTGCTTTGCAAATTGATCATCTTAAGCTTCACTTAAAAAAAATGGCGACTGAATTTAGCAGAATGAGCTGTAAATCTCTGAGGCGGAACCTACCCAGTCTCCAAATAAGCCTTGAAACGAGGATGCCAAAGAAATGGCAGAGGCTTTCTAACCTTTTCTGAAACCAGATAAACAACAAATAGACTAGAAGTCTTCTGAAATCCTAATAACCTTGATAAAGAAATACAAACTCTTACCACATCCAAAGGATGTAAAGAACTCTCAAAGAATTCTTTAGGATTAGAAAACAAGGAAGGAACAACAATTTCTCCACAAATGTTGCTCAAATGCACAACGTTAGGTTAACAAAAAGAAGTCCACAAAACAACTTATCTAGATGAAAAAATCAGATAAGGAGACACAGAAGAGAGAGCTGATAAATCAGAAACTCTTCTAGCAGAAGAGATAGCCAAAAGAAACAATACTTTCCAAGAAAGTATATAATCTTAAAAGAAAATATAGGCTCAAAGGAAAGAGCCTAGAAAATCTTTGAACCAAATTAAGTCTCCAAAAAGGAGAATAAATAAATGAACAGGCTTGATACAATTCAAAAAGCCTGAACAAAACAGTGAATATCAGGAAGTTTAAACAATCTTTCTAAGAAATAAAACAGAAAGATCAGATGTTTGTCCCTTCAAAAAAAATTGAAGACAAACTTATCCAAACTAACCTGAAGAAACTGAAAAATCCTAGGAATTCTAAAATAATACCAAGAGAATTTAAAAGAAGAACACTATAAAATATAGGTTTTCCAAACCTGATAATACATGTTCCTTGGAACAGACTTATCAGCCTGCAACATAGCGATAAAAACTGAGTCCGAGAAACTTCTATGACTAAACACTAATCAATTTCCATACCCCCAAATTAGAAATGTGAGATCCTGATGGAAAAATAGCCCCTAAAATAAGAGGACTGGCCAAAGAGAAAGCAGCCAAGGATGGCAACTGGACATCCGAACAAAATCCACATATTAAACCTATAAGGCCATGCTGAAGCTGTCAGAAACACATGGCACTGTTCTAATAATCTTGGAAATCACCTTTGGAAGAAAAAACCAGAGTCAGAAAGATGTAGTCAGGTTGCAAAACCAAGACACTGCTAATGCATCCACCATCTCCACCTGAGGATCCCTGGACCTGAAAAGGTACCTGGGAAATTGAGAAGACACATCTGTATAGAGACACCACTCTACCGGATGTAAAGACTGACTGCTGAGATAATCCACTTCCCAAATGTCTAAACTCGTAGAAAATACAGGGAGTGCAGAATTATTAGGCAAGTTGTATTTTTGAGGATTAATTTTATTATTGAACAACAACCATGTTCTCAATGAACCCAAAAAACTAATTAATATCAAAGCTGAATAGTTATGGAAGTAGTTTTTATTTTGTTTTTAGTTATAGCTATTTTAGGGGGATATCTGTGTGTGCAGGTGACTATTACTGTGCATAATTATTAGGCAACTTAACAAAAAACAAATATATACCCATTTCAATTATTTATTTTTACCAGTGAAACCAATATAACATCTCAACATTCACAAATATACATTTCTGACATTCAAAAACAAAACAAAAACAAATCAGTGACCAATATAGCCACCTTTCTTTGCAAGGACACTCAAAAGCCTGCCATCCATGGATTCTGTCAGTGTTTTGATCTGTTCACCATCAACATTGCGTGCAGCAGCAACCACAGCCTCCCAGACACTGTTCAGAGAGGTGTACTGTTTTCCCTCCTTGTAAATCTCACATTTGATGATGGACCACAGGTTCTCAATGGGGTTCAGATCAGGTGAACAAGGAGGCCATGTCATTAGATTTTCTTATTTTATACCCTTTCTTGCCAGCCACGCTGTGGAGTACTTGGACGCGTGTGATGGAGCATTGTCCTGCATGAAAATCATGTTTTTCTTGAAGGATGCAGACTTCTTCCTGTACCACTGCTTGAAGAAGGTGTCTTCCAGAAACTGGCAGTAGGACTGGGAGTTGAGCTTGACTCCATCCTCAACCCGAAAAGGCCCCACAAGCTCATCTTTGATAATACCAGCCCAAACCAGTACTCCACCTCCACCTTGCTGGCGTCTGAGTCGGACTGGAGCTCTCTGCCCTTTACCAATCCAGCCACGGGCCCATCCATCTGGCCCATCAAGACTCACTCTCATTTCATCAGTCCATAAAACCTTAGAAAACTCAGTCTTGAGATATTTCTTGGCCCAGTCTTGACGTTTCAGCTTGTGTGTCTTGTTCAGTGGTGGTTGTCTTTCAGCCTTTCTTACCTTGGCAATGTCTCTGAGTATTGCACACCTTGTGCTTTTGGGCACTCCAGTGATGTTGCAGCTCTGAAATATGGCCAAACTGGTGGCAAGTGGCATCTTGGCAGCTGCACGCTTGACTTTTCTCAGTTCATGGGCAGTTATTTTGCGCCTTGGTTTTTCCACACGCTTCTTGCGACCCTGTTGACTATTTTGAATGAAACGCTTGATTGTTCGATGATCACGCTTCAGAAGCTTTGCAATTTTAAGAGTGCTGCATCCCTCTGCAAGATATCTCACTATTTTTGACTTTTCTGAGCCTGTCAAGTCCTTCTTTTGACCCATTTTGCCAAAGGAAAGGAAGTTGCCTAATAATTATGCACACCTGATATAGGGTGTTGATGTCATTAGACCACACCCCTTCTCATTACAGAGATGCACATCACCTAATATGCTTAATTGGTAGTAGGCTTTCAAGCCTATACAGCTTGGAGTAAGACAACATGCATAAAGAGGATGATGTGGTCAAAATACTCATTTGCCTAATAATTCTGCACACAGTGTAGACGGGATATGAAAACCATCTAAGAATGTATTCAAAATACTTCTTAATTGCTAAGGAACTATGAGTCCCTATTGTTGATTGACATATGCCACAGTTGTGATATTGACTGTCTGAAAGCAAAAAAATGAAAACGTTCTCTCCTCAAAGAGGCCAAGCCTGAAAGAGCTCTGAAAAGTAGTTCTAAAATAATGATTGGAAACCTCACCTCTTGAAGTTTCCAAACCCCTTGTGCTGTCAAAAGACCATCAGACAGCTCCTCAACCTGTAAGACTTGCATCCATTAAGAATACAGTCCAGGAAGGTTGAACAAAAGGAGGCCCCCTGAATAAAAAGATGATAGACTAATCACCAAAACAGAGAGAGTAGAGTGTTATGATTTAAAAATATCAACTGTGATATCTAAAAACAAACCCTGTATTATTGATTCAGTATGCAAAGCAAAAAGAGATCTCAGAGAAAAACTAGCAAAAGGTAACCACGCCCGATGCTGCAGTTATGAGACCTAAAACTTTCATGCACATAGCCACTGAAAGAAATGTTCTAGACTGTAAGTTAGACAGGCTAACACCACTTACAATTGACTTATGTCCGATCAGGACAAAGGCATGAACACAGAATCCATCTAAAAACCCAAAAAGAAGTGACCCTTGTCTGAGGAATCACAAAACTCTTAGGTAAATTAAATCCTCTAACCATGTCTTGAAGAAACAAAACTTAGTTAATTCATGAAGGATTTCACAAAAGGAAAAGTCCATATATTTGAATATTGCTCTTTCATATGTATGTAATGGGTACTTGTAAAGCCTGTCTAATCACCCATAAGGGACTGAAGAGGCTGCTCATTTAATCGACCTCGGAAGGATGAAAGGCTGAATGGACCTCGCCGGAAATCGAACCTGCAACCCTAAGGTTGCTACAGAACTTAGCCACAGTGCATTAGCATGCTGAGCTATCTGTCCGGCTTTAATAAACGAAAAGTTTTAAGCTAATACCAAGATACCATCCAAATAAGGAAGCACCACAATACCCTACTGTCTGAAGACAGAAAGAAGGGCATCAAGAACCTTTGAAAAGATTCATAAAGCTGTCACTAAACCAAATGGAAAAGTGACAAGTTGGTAAAGCTTAAAAAGAAAATCTCAGAATCCACAAGTGGTCTGAATGAAATAAAATATGAGGATAAACATCCTGAAAAATGAAGTGGATATGAAATGACCTTAACAGAAAGGCATAATAGTCCTTATAATCGCCAACTTAAAAGTTGAGACTCTAACAAAACAATATAAAAGTCTTCAGATCCAAGAATGGACTGAATAAACCTTTCTACTTAGGGACAAAGAATAGAATTGAATAGAAACACAAATCCTGTTCCTGCAAAAAGAACTGGCATAATTACTCCCGAAAAAAATTCACAGAGTGTACTGAGAAAGAAAGATTCTTCCCATAAGAGGTCTGATTCTAAAAATCTATTCAAACCCTAAGAATAATATAGAATTTGGACTGAGTTTATCCAAAAACAATTTAATCTGCACCCCACCAGAAGGACTGGTTTGAGAACCGCACCTTCATGCAGACTAATAACTAGTAATTATATATCGTTCTTCTCCCAGAAGGAAACAAAAAAACGCTTCTTCAGTGCTTACACTCGGTGTTAACCAAATTAGCAGCTGATAAAACCAGTAAACACAATAAATTTACCTCAAAGGCAAAAGGGCTGTATTAACCCTGCCGGGAAATGAATATATGACCCTTGGATCTAGAACAAGCGTTTGTAGTCAGGATATTCACCAACTGATCTACATCACCGGCTAAAAGTGGGGCAGAAAAAAACTCTAAACCTCCAGAAATAGTGGAGATAATAGAAATCAAATAAATTATTATCCTAACAAGAGAGAGATAAAATATATTTGAAATCATAATACTAGTAAACATAATTAAATGAATACATCTAAAGTAAATAAACAGAGTTATATACTTGAGAATCTGAAACTGCTTATACTAACTGTTCAACAAAGGCTGAGAGAACAGTAATGTCAGCCACAGATAAAGCTGAGCTAAAACTATAAACAGTACATGAATATGCTCTACTAAGGTTATATTCAAATTCTAAAGAATCCTGAAAACAAGTACCAATTTCCATAGAAATAGTAGTACAGTCCCAAGAGGGAATCAGAATAACCATTCTCTAAAATATTATACAGATAGTATATTGAATAGCAAAAAACCTCAAACATAGAAACATAGAAACATAGATATTGACGGCAGATAAGAGCCATAGGCCCAGCAAGTCTGCCCGACCTTACCTAACAGTATAAACTTATCTAGTTCGTAGGATAGCCCTATGCTTGTCCCATGCATTTTTAAAGTCCCCCACAGTGTTTGTTGCTACTACCTCTTGAGGAAGTTTATTCCATAAATCAATCACTCTTTCTGTAAAGAAGTGCTTCCTCAAATTACTCCTGAATCTACTACCCTTTAGCTTGAGCTCATGACCCCTTGTTCTTGAATTTTCCATTTTATGTAAAATACCCACAGCCTCAGTTTTACTAAACCCTTTAATGTACTTGAAAGTTGCTATCATATCATGCCTGATGAAACGGTCTGGAATAGACTGAGAAACGCGTTGCAAAATAAATACTGTTTGTTTTATACCACGACCCGGTATTTTTGCTTCTTTCCACGATCCACTTGTTTTTGAAACAGGACTTTTACCACGGAACCTTTCATACACTGACACTGTCGTTTTTGGAGAAAAGTCTCGGTGGCGTGAGTGCAGCAGGAGAACACCTATCAGCTTGCAGCTCACCTGGTCCGGCCATTGGCCCTAAAAAACGTGGGTGCTACTTTCTAGACGCCTATCTGGATTCCACAGGTCCTCTGGGTGAGACCTCCAGCGTACTGACTGCTGGAATTTGAATGTCAGCCTGCTTTATCGCACCTTATTCATTTAAGGTGCCACTTTCCTTGTGAGTAGTTTTTTGCACTTCACTTTTATATTTGTTGTTTGAACGATTCACACTATGTTGGCGCCCCTTGTTTATCTTCCATGCTATCATATCACCTCTTTCCCTTCTCTCCTCTAAGCTATACATATTTAGGTCATTGAGCCTATCCTGGTAAGTTTTATTTTTTAGACCATGTACCATTTTGGTAGCCCTCCTTTGCACAGATTCAAGTTTGTTAATATCCTTCTGAAGATATGGCCTCCAGAACTGCACACAATACTCAAGATGAGGCCTAACTAATGATCTATAAAGTGGCATAAGAACCTTACTATTTCTGCTGCAAATACCTCTATCAAAGCAAAACATGTTAAAATCCAGATTTGAAAAGGATTATTAACATTCAGGTAGATTACGAGTTTGGCGCTAAAAGTGAAAAAGCATCGTTATGGCTCATCACGCTGCTTTTTCCCCAACGCCGCTATTACAAGTCTTGTAGGTATAGGTGTACCGCACACCTTTTTGTCCGTCACGCAACGTCGGTACCGCACTTTTAAAAATTTAGTTTTTCAATGTGACTTCCATAGCGTATTACGAGTTTGCCTGGGAGGCCAAAAAGTGAGATGTACTCTCTATAACCACAAGATTTGTACTGCCATCTAAAGTCAGTAAATATGAGTTTTACGTGACATAAATGTGATAAAGTAATGAACGTGACAAGTGATAAAGTATACTTAAAATAAACTAAATGCTTATAAAAGTTCATATAAGGATATGTATGTTCTTCCACAATCTTCACGCTTCTATTTTCTTTTGATCCTCATATGAAAAGAAAGAAAGAAATGCCACATAGCGTAATTCTGTAACCTTTTCAAATGTAGAATGCGTGTGTACAAGTGCTTACTCACATGGGATGGAGCTATAGCCAAGCTCAGGTTTATGCGCACACCCAATGTTATACTGTTGGGTAAACAGTTGCTTGAACCGGATATTTGAATAAAATGGATTTATTAAAATATAAGTATAAAAAGCGCCACAAGAGCTGCAGAGACCACCAAATACAATCGGATTGGCAATACAATCAAGTAATTGCTCAAATTGAGCTTATACACAATGCTAGAGACCGTGGTAAGGAGTGCAGAAACTTAACCACACAACCTCCCCCTTAAGAGTCCAGCATATGTTGCTCTCCTCACTGGTGTGCAGATTCTTGGAAGGACGCCAAAGAACAAGAAACAATGTATCCGACGTACGTTTCGCAAAAGAGCTTTTTCCTTGAAAAAGCTCTTTTGCGAAACGTACGTCGGATACATTGTTTCTTGTTCTTTGGCGTCCTTCCAAGAATCTGCACACCAGTGAGGAGAGCAACATATGCTGGACTCTTAAGGGGGAGGTTGTGTGGTTAAGTTTCTGCACTCCTTACCACGGTCTCTAGCATTGTGTATAAGCTCAATTTGAGCAATTACTTGATTGTATTGCCAATCCGATTGTATTTGGTGGTCTCTGCAGCTCTTGTGGCGCTTTTTATACTTATATTTTAATAAATCCATTTTATTCAAATATCCGGTTCAAGCAACTGTTTACCCAACAGTATAACATTGGGTGTGCGCATAAACCTGAGCTTGGCTATAGCTCCATCCCATGTGAGTAAGCACTTGTACACACGCATTCTACATTTGAAAAGGTTACAGAATTACGCTATGTGGCATTTCTTTCTTTCTTTTCATATGAGGATCAAAAGAAAATAGAAGCGTGAAGATTGTGGAAGAACATACATATCCTTATATGAACTTTTATAAGCATTTAGTTTATTTTAAGTATACTTTATCACTTGTCACGTTCATTACTTTATCACATTTATGTCACATTTCTTTGGTTTTTGTGATATCCTGGTATTTGCTATCACAAATATGAGTTTTACGTTACAAAGCTGTAGCAAAAAACTCATAACTAAAATGTTAAAAAGTACACTAAAACCCATAGACTACCTATTAACCCCTAAACTGAGGCCCTCCCGCATTGCAAATACTAAAATAAAAATAATTAACCCCATATCTGCCGCTCCGGACATCGCCGCCACTATTAAAATGTATTAACCACTCTTCTGCCGCTCCACGACATCGTCGCCACTATAATAAACCTATTAACCACTAAACCGCCACCCTCCCACATCGCAAACACTACTTAAATATTATTAACCCCTAATCTGCCGTCCGCCCACACCGCCGCTATAATAAACCTATTAACCACTAAACAGCAATCCCCCCACAACGAAAATTACTAAATTAAACTATTAACCCCTAAACCTCTGGCCTCCCACATCACTAGATAAATATATTAACCGCTGAACCTAACCCTAACGTAACCCTAAGCATAAGCCTAACCCTAACACCCCCTAACTTAAATATAATTAAAATAAAGCTAAATAAAGCTTACAATTATTAACTAAATAATACCTATTTAAAACTAAATACAAACTTACCTGTAAAAAAAAAAACCTAAGCGAGCTACAATATAACTAATAGTTATATTGTATATAGCTTAGGTTTTATTTTTATTTCACAGGTAAGTTTGTATTTGTTTTAACTAGGTAGACTAGTTAGTAAATAGTTATTAACTATTTACTAACTACCTAGTTAAAATAAATACAAATTTACCTGTAAAATAAAACCTAACCTGCCTTACAATAAAACCTTACTCTTTTACCTGGCAATAAAAATCTAAATAAACCTAAGCCAATAGGATCAGTCAATAGGAATTAAAGGGGAAAAAAATCCTATTGGCTGATCCAATCTGCCAATAGGATTGAGCTTGCATTCTATTGGCTGATTTGAATAGCCAATAGAATGTAAGCTCAATCATATTGGCTGATTGGATCAGCCAATAGGATTAAAGCTCAATGCTATTGGCTGTTAGATCAGCCAATAGGATTTTTTCCCCTTTAATTCCTATTGGCTGATAGAATTCTATCAGCCAATCAGAATGTAAGGGATGCCATCTTGGATGACATCACTTAAAGTGAACTTCATTTTCCAGGGACGATCGGAAGAAGAGGATTCTCCGTGCCGGATGTCTTGAAGATGGACCTGCTCCGCGCCGGATGGATGAAGACTTCTGCCCGCTTGGATGAAGACTTCTGCCGGCTTTGATGAGGACTTTTGCCCTATTGGATGAGGACTTCGCCGGCTGGATGAGGATGGATGTCCGGTAAAACTGTAGGTGGATCGTCGAGGGTTAGTGTTAGTTTTTTTAAGGGTTTATTGGGTGGGTTTTATTTTTAGCTTAAGGTTTGGGCACAGTAAAAGAGCTAAATGCCCTTTTAAGGACAATCCCCATCCAAATGCCCTTTTCAGGGCAATGGTTAGCTTAGGTTTATTTCGATAGAGTTTTATTTAAGGGGTTTGGTTGGGTGGGTGGTGGGATTTACTGTTGGGGGGGTGTTTGTAATTTTTATTGCCAGGTAAAAGAGCTGTTATCTGTGGGGAAATGCCCCGCAAAAGGCCCTTTTAAGGGCTATTGGCAGTTTTGTGTAGGCTAGTGGTTTTATTATTTTTGGGGGCCTTTTTTATTTTGATAGGGCTATTAGATTAGGAGTAATTTGTTTTTGTTTTTTGATCATTTTGTTTTTTATTTTGTGTAATTTAGTGTGTTTTTTTGTTATTTAGATAATTGTATTTGATTAATTTAATTTATTAGATTTAATTGTAATGTTAGGTTTTATTGTAAGGCAGATTAGATTTTATTTTACAGGTACATTTGTATTTATTTTAACTAGGTAGTTAGTAAATAGTTAATAACTATTTACTAACTAGTCTACCTAGTTAAAATAAATACAAACTTACAAGTGAAATAAAATTAAAACCTAAGATATCTGCAATATAACGATTAGTTATTTTGTAGCTAGCTTAGGTTTATTTAAAAGGTAAGTTTGTATTTAGTTTTAAATAGGTATTATTTAGGTAATAATTGTAAGGTTTATTTAGCTATATTTTAATTATATTTAAGTTAGGGGGTGTTAGGTTTAGGGTTAGACTTATGCTTAGGGTTACGTTAGGGTTTGGTTTAGGGGTTAATATATTTATGTAGTGTTAGTGATGTAGGAGGCCAGAGGTTTAGGGGTTAATAACTTTAGTATAGTGGCAGCGACATTGTGGGCAGCAGATTAGGGGTTAATAACTGTAATGTAGGTGGCAGCGATGTTAGGGATGGCAGATTAGGGGTTAATAACTGTAATATTGGTCGCGGCAATGTTAGGGTGGGCAGATTAGGGGTTAATAACTGTAATGTAGGTGGCGGCGATGTTAGGGGCATCAGATTAAGGGTGTTTAGACGTGGTTTTTATGTTAGGATGTTAGGTTTAAACATAACTTTTTTCCCCCATAGACATCAATAGGCTGCATTATGGAGCTTTTGTTTCCGCGATCGCAGGTGTTAGGCTTCTTTTTTGCCGGCTCTTCCCATTG
The DNA here is from genome assembly GCF_027579735.1 of Bombina bombina. Classification (NCBI taxonomy): domain Eukaryota; kingdom Metazoa; phylum Chordata; class Amphibia; order Anura; family Bombinatoridae; genus Bombina; species Bombina bombina. The sequence continues at coordinate 131,714,448 of NC_069504.1, read as the reverse complement.
ATGTCTATGGGGAAATCGTGTACAAGCACTTCAAAGCAGCGCTTATATTTCGGTGCGGTATGGAGCTTAACGCCACCATATCGCCCGCACAAGTCTGCTTTTTACAAACTTGTAATAGCAGCGCTATAGGGAGGTGAATTAACGCCGCTTTTGTGACGATCGTTAATTTCCCTATAGCACTCAAAACTCATAATCTAGCTGATAGTTAATAGGAGGACTAGACTCCTAAAAGCTATAAACAGAAAAATTTCCTTAACCAAGAAAAAAAATGTTCAAAATGAAAAATAAAGAGAATTTTAACAAACTGTCTGAAACTTTCATCAGTAGAATAAACTTAAGTATGCTGTCGGTCAGAACAAAATTAATTAGATCTTAACAATTTTGAAATTTTGAAAAGACCTTGTAATTTTACATAATAGCAGTCATAACCTTTTATGATATAAGCAACAACATGTGATGTTTGCAGATGAAATCAAGTACATGAACTGAATATGTAGAAAACAGTAAATGTTATTGTACATGTAGAAACATTGCTAGCATAAAACATAATAAATAAATGCCACATAATTTATCTGAAGAAATAACAACAGCTTAAAAAATGAAAAGAACACACCAAGGCCTAGATTTGGAGTTCGGCGGTAAAAGGGCTGTTAACGCTCCGCAGGCTTTTTTTCTGGCCGCACCATAAATTTAACTCTGGTATCGAGAGTTTAATCAAATGCTGCGTTAGGCTCCAAAAAAGGAGCGTAGAGCATTTTTAACGCAAATGCAACTCTCGATACCAGAGTTGCTTACGGACGCGGCCGGCCTCAAAAACGTGCTCGTGCACGATTCTCCCATAGGAAACAATGGGGCTGTTTGAGCTGAAAAAAAACCTAACACCTGCAAAAAAGCAGCGTTCAGCTCCTAACGCAGCCCCATTGTTTCCTATGGGGAAACACTTCCTACGTCTGCACCTAACACCCTAACATGTACCCCGAGTCTAAACACCCCTAACCTTACACTTATTAACCCCTAATCTGCCGCCCCCGCTATCGCTGACCCCTGCATATTTTTTTTAACCCCTAATCTGCCGCTCCGTAAACCGCCGCAACCTACGTTATCCCTATGTACCCCTAATCTGCTGCCCTAACATCGCCGACCCCTATATTATATTTATTAACCCCTAATCTGCCCCCCTCAACGTCGCCGACACCTGCCTACACTTATTAACCCCTAATCTGCCGAGCGGACCTGAGCGCTACTATAATAAAGTTATTAACCCCTAATCCGCCTCACTAACCCTATAATAAATAGTATTAACCCCTAATCTGCCCTCCCTAACATCACCGACACCTACCTTCAATTATTAACCCCTAATCTGCCGAGCGGACCTCACCGCTATTCTAATAAATGGATTAACCCCTAAAGCTAAGTCTAACCCTAACACTAACACCCCCCTAAGTTAAATATAATTTTTATCTAACGAAATAAATTAACTCTTATTAAATAAATGATTCCTATTTAAAGCTAAATACTTACCTGTAAAATAAACCCTAATATAGCTACAATATAAATTATAATTATATTATAGCTATTTTAGGATTAATATTTATTTTACAGGCAACTTTGTAATTATTTTAACCAGGTACAATAGCTATTAAATAGTTAAGAACTATTTAATAGTTACCTAGTTAAAATAATAACAAATTTACCTGTAAAATAAATCCTAACCTAAGATATAATTAAACCTAACACTACCCTATCAATAAAATAATTAAATAAACTACCTACAATTACCTACAATTAACCTAACACTACACTATCAATAAATTAATTAAACACAATTCCTACAAATAAATACAATTAAATAAACTAGCTAAAGTACAAAAAATAAAAAAGAACTAAGTTACAGAAAATAAAAAAATATTTACAAACATAAGAAAAATATTACAACAATTTTAAACTAATTACACCTACTCTAAGCCCCCTAATAAAATAACAAAGCCCCCCAAAATAAAAAATTCCCTACCCTATTCTAAATTAAAAAAGTTACAAGCTCTTTTACCTTACCAGCCCTGAACAGGGCCCTTTGCGGGGCATGCCCCAAGAAGTTCAGCTCTTTTGCCTGTAAAAAAAAACATACAATACCCCCCCCCCCAACATTACAACCCACCACCCACATACCCCTAATCTAACCCAAACCCCCCTTAAATAAACCTAACACTAATCCCCTGAAGATCTTCCTACCTTGTCTTCACCATCCAGGTATCACCGATCCGTCCTGGCTCCAAGATCTTCATCCAACCCAAGCGGGGGTTGGCGATCCATAATCTGGTGCTGAAGAGGTCCAGAAGAGGCTCCAAAGTCTTCCTCCTATCCGGCAAGAAGAGGACATCCGGACCGGCAAACATCTTCTCCAAGCGGCATCTTCGATCTTCTTCCATCCGGAGCGAAGCGGCAGGATCCTGAAGACCTCCAGCGCGGAACATCCATCCGGACCGACGACTGAACGACGAATGACTGTTCCTTTAAGGGACGTCATCCAAGATGGCGTCCCTCGAATTCCGATTGGCTGATAGGATTCTATCAGCCAATCGGAATTAAGGTAGGAATTTTCTGATTGGCTGATGGAATCAGCCAATCAGAATCAAGTTCAATCCGATTGGCTGATCCAATCAGCCAATCAGATTGAGCTCGCATTCTATTGGCTGTTCCGATCAGCCAATAGAATGCGAGCTCAATCTGATTGGCTGATTGGATCGGCCAATCGGATTGAACTAGATTCTGATTGGCTGATTCCATCAGCCAATCAGAAAATTCCTACCTTAATTCCGATTGGCTGATAGAATCCTATCAGCCAATCGGAATTCGAGGGACGCCATCTTGGATGACGTCCCTTAAAGGAACAGTCATTCGTCGTTCAGTCGTCGGTCCGGATGGATGTTCCGCGCTGGAGGTCTTCAGGATCCTGCCACTTCGCTCCGGATGAAAGAAGATCGAAGATGCCGCTTGGAGAAGATGTTTGCCGGTCCGGATGTCCTCTTCTTGCCGGATAGGAGGAAGACTTTGGAGCCTCTTCTGGACCTCTTCAGCACCGGATTATGGATCGCCAACCCCCGCTTGGGTTGGATGAAGATCTTGGAGCCAGGACGGATCGGTGATACCTGGATGGTGAAGACAAGGTAGGAAGATCTTCAGGGGATTAGTGTTAGGTTTATTTAAGGGGGGTTTGGGTTAGATTAGGGGTATGTGGGTGGTGGGTTGTAATGTGGGGGGGGGGGTATTGTATGTTTTTTTTTACAGGCAAAAGAGCTGAACTTCTTGGGGCATGCCCCGCAAAGGGCCCTGTTCAGGGCTGGTAAGGTAAAAGAGCTTGTAACTTTTTTAATTCAGAATAGGGTAGGGAATTTTTTATTTTGGGGGGCTTTGTTATTTTATTAGGGGGCTTAGAGTAGGTGTAATTAGTTTAAAATTGTTGTAATATTTTTCTTATGTTTGTAAATATTTTTTTATTTTCTGTAACTTAGTTCTTTTTTATTTTTTGTACTTTAGCTAGTTTATTTAATTGTATTTATTTGTAGGAATTGTGTTTAATTAATTTATTGATAGTGTAGTGTTAGGTTAATTGTAGGTAATTGTAGGTAGTTTATTTAATTATTTTATTGATAGGGTAGTGTTAGGTTTAATTATATCTTAGGTTAGGATTTATTTTACAGGTAAATTTGTTATTATTTTAACTAGGTAACTATTAAATAGTTCTTAACTATTTAATAGCTATTGTACCTGGTTAAAATAATTACAAAGTTGCCTGTAAAATAAATATTAATCCTAAAATAGCTATAATATAATTATAATTTATATTGTAGCTATATTAGGATTTATTTTACAGGTAAGTATTTAGCTTTAAATAGGAATCATTTATTTAATAAGAGTTAATTTATTTCGTTAGATGTAAATTATATTTAACTTAGGGGGGTGTTAGTGTTAGGGTTAGACTTAGCTTTAGGGGTTAATCCATTTATTAGAATAGCGGTGAGCTCCGATCGGAAGATTAGGGGTTAATAATTGAAGGTAGGTGTCGGCGATGTTAGGGAGGGCAGATTAGGGGTTAATACTATTTATGATAGGGTTAGTGAGGCGGATTAGGGGTTAATAACTTTATTATAGTAGCGCTCAGGTCCGCTCGGCAGATTAGGAGTTAATAAGTGTAGGCAGGTGTCGGCGACGTTGTGGGGGGCAGATTAGGGGTTAATAAATATAATATAGGGGTCGGCGGTGTTAGGGGTAGCAGATTAGGGGTACATAGGGATAACGTAGGTGGCGGCGCTTTGCGGTCGGAAGATTAGGGGTTAATTATTTTAAGTAGCTGGCGGCGATGTTGTGGGGGGGCAGGTTAGGGGTTAATAAATATAATACAGGGGTCGGCGGGGTTAGGGGCAGCAGATTAGGGGTACATAAATATAACGTAGGTGGCGGTCGGCAGATTAGGGGTTAAAAATTTTAATCGAGTGTCGGCGATGTGGGGGGGCCTCGGTTTAGGGGTACATAGGTAGTTTATGGGTGTTAGTGTACTTTAGGGTACAGTAGTTAAGAGCTTTATGAACTGGCGTTAGCCAGAAAGCTCTTAACTCCTGCTATTTTCAGGCGGCTGGAATCTTGTCGTTAGAGCTCTAACGCTCACTTCAGAAACAACTCTAAATACCAGCGTTAGAAAGATCCCATTGAAAAGATAGGCTACGCAAATGGCGTAGGGGGATCTGCGGTATGGAAAAGTCGCGGCTGAAAAGTGAGTGTTAGACCCTTTAATCACTGACTCCAAATACCAGCGGGCGGCCAAAACCAGCGTTAGGAGCCTCTAACGCTGGTTTTGACGGCTACTGCCGAACTCCAAATCTAGGCCTTAGTTTTGTAGAATTGTGTTCCAGGGCATCATAGTTTCTACAGTAACATCAGAGTCAGGATCAGAATAAGACATCTCGCAAAATGTAACAGAAAAAGAAAAATAACATTAGGCAAAATATTCAATTTCCACAATGTAACAGTTTCAGTAGAGAAAAAGAAAAGCAGGCATAATAGCTTTCAAAGATCATGAAAACAGCGAGCAATAGAGGGAGAGGGGTAAAAAATGCTGTGGCCAAGAATGACGCATTACGCAAAAAGAAGTCAACATTTTTTTGCCTCAAAACTAACACCAGGAAATGACACAATTTGCGTCATAAAAATGTGATTTTGCGCCAAAACAACTAGCGTCAACAAATAAGCAGGAAATGACGAAATTTGCATCATCAAAGGTACAAGTTCTAGTCAAAAAAGTTTGCGCCAAGAATGACGCAATAAAAAACTGCATTTTGCGCCCTCACGAGCCTAGATCTGCCCGCAAAAAAATGAAAATGAAATTAGATAAAGACTGAACCCCAGGTAAGAAAAAAGTTTAAATAAACTTTCCAACATGAATCCTATACTGGAACTGTTTAGACTGCAAAAGGGAAATATACATAGACCTGACTCATGACAAATATAAGTAAAATACATATATTTAAGACTTTATATTAATGCATAAAGCACCAAACCATAGCTGAGAGTGCCTTAAATAAAGATATATACTTACCGAAAGACAACCATCCACATATAGTAGATAGCCAAACTAGTACTGAAAATTATCAGCACAGGTAATGGTATATAAGAGTATATCGTCAATCTGAAAAGGGAGGTAGGAGATGAATCCCTATGACCGATAACAGAGAACCAGCGAGGGAAACCATAAAATCAATAGGCGATACTCTCTTCACATCCCTCTGACAAACACTGTACTCTGAGAGGAATTGGGCTTCAGCATGCTTAAAAGCGCTTATCATAGAAGAAATCATAAAAATCAAGCACAAACTTACTTCACCACCTCCATAGGAGGCAAAGTTTGTAAAACTGAATTGTGGGTGTGGTGAGGGGTGTATTTATAGGCATTTGAGGTTTGGGAAACTTTGCCCCCTCCTGGTAGGAATGTATATCCCATACGTTACTAGCTCATGGACTCTTGCCAATTACATAAAAGAAAATTGGGTTTCATATCCCTTTAAGCTGTCATAAGACAATATGAAAATTATCCACTAGGTGGAGCTATTGTTTAAGAAATTAACCAAGTGGCGCCAAATATGAAACTTTAAAAGACAGCTGATCAGTTTGTTTTAACCTATGCATGAATAAGGGGCCTGTCACCAAAATGTTGCATTAACTTGTTGTTTTATATGCTTTAAATAAAGAATATTGAACTAAGGTGCTGTGGATAAACCGTTCTTGTGAGTATAAGTTAAAGTGATGGTAAAGGGAACGTATAGACTTTGCATATTCCTAAATAAAATCATTAATGTAGGTAACATTCATAGTTTTGAAAACGCTCTATTTTTGTTTATAAACTTAATTTGAATATTTCTTCTTCAATAACCCTCTGGCCACCTCCATGCTTAAAGGGACATAAAACCCATTTTTTTTAATTTCATGATTCAAAATAGAGTACACAATTTTAAACAACTTTTCAATGTACTTATTTTATATAATATTCTTTGTTTTCTTGGTATCCTTGGTTGTAAAGCATAGGTGTCCCTTATTCTGGAAAGGGGTTGTTTCTTGTGTGTTTGAAACATTTTACATCTTTTGTTGACATAAAAATAGTGAATAATATACTAGAAGAGAATACAAGTTAAACTGTAGTGAAAACATTTCAATTTAATTTGTATTTGCGTCAAACTGATAATGTACATCAGAGCCTTGAACTCTCCTGGTAAACTCACTCTCCCCGTGAGATTCTTATTTACTTTCTATGGGATGCAGCTCATATCACTGTGGGTCTCTGCCCTTTTTCTTAGTGAAATCAGCCCTGTGAGGTCTGCAAGCTGTTTTCACTCCAAGCCAGAGAGTGTTTGAGAATCAGAATTCCTGTCTCAAAAATATGTCCATTATTATGCAATGTTGAAGTTCTGTAATGACATTTTTAAAAATGGTTTATTGAGTATATCTGCTAAAAAAAAATCTGATGGGCAAAACAGGAGACCAATGACTCCTTGCTCATGCATTTCATGAGCAGGGAATTAATCATCATTGTGTTAAGCTCAGGGATTTATTTCTCTGTCTGTCAACATCCTTGGTTATGTTCTAGAACTATATGTCCAGCCCAATATCTGTTAGTAGCTAGCTGACATATCCAGATAACTTCCTGACCTCTAAGTTCTCTTGCTGTATTATGTTCTTCACTTGAAGAATATACAACATACACTTGTATCTTTTATTTGTCCTGCATCATAGTATTTAAAGGGACACTCAGGTTAAATTAAATTTTCATGATTCAGATACAACATGTAATTTTAAACTTTCCAATTTACTTCCATTTAAAAAAATGTGCACAGTCTTTTATATTTATACCTTTTGAGTCACCAGATCCTACTGAGCATGTGCAAGAATTCACAGACTATACGTATATGCATTTGTGATTGGCTGATTGCTATCACATGGTACAAGGGGAGTGGAAATATACATAACTTTGAAATTTGTTATAAAAAAATCTACTACTCGTTTGAAGTTCAGATTAAGTGCTATTGCATTGTCTTGTTATCTTGCATTTGTTGATTATGCAAATCTAATGTGTTGACTGGTCCTTTAAAGTATTGAAACCATGTTGGCAAGACACTACACACAATCCCTAATGATATGGTAATATCTAATCTGGTAACTGCAACAATGTATAGCAATTTTCCAACAGTCATGCAGATCATTAGGTACATTATTTTCTGTTAATTCTGTGATTCTCTAGGTAACAGGAAAATTCTAGGATCAAATCCAAAAGGATCACTATGAACTGATCAAAAATGTCTTGTGAATTCAGTGGTAGAATAAAGAAAAATGAACAGGAAATAGTGAAGACTTAATGGTATAACTAAATATTCAAAAATGTCCATGTAGGCATTTTTATATTCATAACACTTTGCTATCCTTAGTAAGATATAAATAGCTCATAAATCAAATTTTAACAAAGCATTTAATTAACAAAAAAATAAACAAAAAATATGCATACACTGTCGGCATTTAACATTGCACAAGCAGTTCTATTGAACTGCTTGTGTAATGCTGCCCCCTGCCGATTCGCGGACAATCGGCCGCTAGCAGGGGGTGTCAATCAACCCGATTGTATAGGATCAGGCGGATTGATGTCCGCAGCCTCAGAGGCAGCAGACCAGTTAAGGAGCAGAGGTCTTAAGACCGCTGCTTCATAACTGCTGTTTACGGCGAGCCTGAAGGTTTGTACGGAAACAGGGACATCAGGGGCCATTCCGCCCTTGTTAAATCGGCCCCCTAGTTCTTGATAGTAAACCTTTTTTTTTTCTGGTAGAATCTTTTAATTTATTTTTTTTTGGCTCTGGTTCTGATACTGCATACATCTCAGGTTTTCAGACCCAGAGAGATGGTATATACAACAATAATGAATTCAGTACGCTTAAAGAATATTAGCGGCTCCCTTACTAAAAACACCAAAGAGGTCATGATAAGTAGAATGGATTTTAGCTGAATCTTCATTACAAGACATTGTTTTTTCTCTATCTAAAGCTGGCAGAGAGAGATGACAATGTTAAAGTGAAAACAAATTGCTAAGGGCTCTAAGCGATTTGGGTTTTTTTTGCTCATGAAACCAGTGAGACCTTAAAAGGACATAAACTCATATACTATGACACAGCATTATTTAAAGGGACAGTCAAGTCCAAATTAAACTTGCATTATTCAGATAGGGCATGCAATTTTAAACAACTTTCCAATTTATCTTTATCATCAAATTTCCTTTGTTTTATTGGTATTCTTTGTTGAAAACTAAGCCTAGGTAGGCTCATATGCTAATTTCTAAGCCCTTGAATGCCGCTTCTTATCTCAGTGCATTTTCACGCTTTTTCATAGTTAGACACTGCTAGTTCACGTGTGCTCACTCTCGTGGAGTTATTTATGAGTCAGCACTGATTGGCTAAATTGTAAGTCTGTCAAAAGAACTGAGATAAGGGGGCAGTCTGCAGAGGCTTAGATACAAGATAATCACAGAGTTAAAAAGTGTATTAATATAACAATGTTGGTTATGCAAAACTGGGGAATGGATAATAAAGGTATTATCTATCTTTTTAAACATTATAAATGTTGGGGTAGGCTATCCCTTAAATGTGTTAAAATATTTTTCACATGAAAAGATTATATTAAATCTTTTTAATTTCATTTTTAAAACTAGCAGGAGGTTTTTATATATGACTGATGCCTAGGGGTAGATTGTTTGCTGTTTGATAAGGACAACTTCCATAAATACATCTATGGACAATGACAAATCACACACACACATACAGATAAAATAAAAATGTCATTATTTTTTGTCAAAAAAATTAATGAATAGGAAGAGCTACAAAGGTCTGTGGTCTACCCACCAGTCTATATACTGAATATCCAGCCACCATCAAGCCATCCACAAATTTATATGGATGCGATCATGACACCCAACAATATTCGAAAAAAGTTATTATACAAAATAAACATGGTATAACAAAAGCTGTAATTTATTCTTAAAATATACTTAATTATAGAGATGTGATCATAGGGTTTGTTTAGAAAACATTTACCATACACTACTCTGAATAATTTAACACATTTGTTGAGAATTTAATAAAGGAACAGCTGTATGTTTTTACTTTGAAGGCTGAACACGTCATCTATTAATTTGTGTTTAATTTATATCAACCTTTAGTTTGCACACATTCACCCTAATGGACTTTACGAAACCAATACAACATGTAATATCTTCCAAAACACAAAAACCTCCAATCTGTACTTCTCAGAAAATGGTTAACTTAAATACCAACGGGCCAATCAAGGGCGCGAAACACGTCAGATGGCTTGTCTCTGTCAGCTGGTGTTGGTGCTAATGTGTGTTTTTAAAGATTTTTTAATAAAGAGCATTTTAATATACCTGCCTGAGCCTGTATATTAGTTAACTGCTTCCCGAGAAGCCAGGATTGGAGGTATTTGTGTCTTGGAAGCTATGAGGTTATGGGATTGGGCTTTCCCCAATTTCCTCCTTTTTCCAGTCTCACACAGGAGATGCCAAAGTTGAGAGACTGCATTCTGAGAAGGAAAGAAGACAGCTTTGGTATGTTTCAGAAACATGTTTGTCGTATTAGTCACAAATGTATTATGTTTGAGAATGAGATGGATTCTCAGGGCAAAGCTAAAGAGTAACCAGACCAAATCTGATCCTGGGGTGACTCCAAATAAGTAGAAAAAGAGGTTAAGGCCAAAGTCATGCTTTGTGGTAGAGACCAAAGGCAGAAGACAAAAATTATTGTTGGGGTCACAGGCTAAATATAAAAAATATATAAACCCTGAAATAAAGTAACTGAAATAGCAAACCAAGGATCCATTAGAAAATAAATTTGCTTAGAAAATACTGGAGTAGCTTTTTTAAGCTAATATAGGGTGAATTCGTGTTTCGTGCTTATATTTTGTTAGAAGAAGTCAATCCAGGTATGGACAATGAAACTTCTAATGTTTCTGATATTTTAGAGGAAATCACTTTGGTGTTAAGGAACATTGTAGCTTATGATGTACTGGGGCTCCACAGCCCAAGGATAGCTTTGTAAGTACATTTGTAATATATCTGTTGTTAAAAAGTCTGTTTTAGCCTTTTTTTAACTATAAGATCGGCACCTTTTGTATGCCCTGGATGCTGATCTCAGAGCATACACAGCTGATGATTAATGTGTGCGCTCTGTGTATTCTCCAAGGTCAGCGCTGGAAGAATGCACAAGGTGCTGATCTCAGAGTTAAAAAAGTATCTGATTTCTAACATCACAGCAAAGAGTTCCAGCAAAGTATGAGCTAGAATATCCCTTTAAGTAAGACTCAAAAGCACTTAATATGTGGGCAACTTATGACTTTACTGCAATATGAATGATCATGTAAAGCTACAAATATATAAAATAGTATCAGGCATTTTAATCCTAGTCCCTCAGAAAGGCTTTAATGCATTACTTAGTAATTTGCTTCTGACCTCTCTGGCGCTCAAAGGGTAAAGAGTTTAACCCTTTTACTGTAGATTCATTTTACACACCTGTAGTGAAACAGTTATTAGTATTTCACCATCATTGCATGTAAATATCAACTACAGTAGTTTTTTTCTGCATCTTAATCATAAAAAAATCATATAATTTATTTCAACCTTCAATATCAGAAAATACAGTGATGCCTTTTTCAGTAAAATACCATGCCATATATCTTATCCCTTTTGACCGTTATAAAAACATTTTATTTATATTTATACAATTTTTTTTTTATCAGAAAGTGTATATATGAGTGTAATAGTTTCTTGTAATGTACTCATGTTGTGTTTAGTGAAACATTTCTTTAACCCTTACACTTTAGTTCTTGCTGATCCATTGAGAGTGCAAATTTTGTTTGTGCTCAAGCGCACCCATTTACTTTCAACTTGTAATATGCGCATACTAGTAAGCAGGGTCACGATGTTGCTTCTTGTGTCCCGTGATAACAATCTTGCGCCACTTTTAATCTAGCCCTTAGTTTGTAGAATGCACCAAAATGGCAAAAAGTCACCACATGGAATGCAAAAAAAGTGATTTATTTGGTAAACCACAGTTCAAAAATTATCGTCTAAATATTATAATCAAACAATTTATTGAATCACATATTGAGGCCCATTTATCAAGCTCCGTATGGAGCTTGTGGGCCCGTGTTTCTGGTAAGCCTGCAGACTCGCCAGAAACAGCAGTTATGAAGCAGTGGTCTAAAGACCGCTACTCCATAACCCTGTCCACCTGCTCTGAGCAAGCGGACAGGATTCACCAGAAATCAACCCGATCGAGTACGATCGGGTTGATTGACACCTCCCTGCTGGCGGCCGATTGGCTGCGAGCCTGCAGGGGACGGCGTTGCACCAGCAGCTCTTGTGAGCTGCTGGTGCAACGCTGAATACGGAGAGCATATTGCTCTCCGCATTCAGCGAGGTCTTGCGGACCTGATCCGGGGGGGAGGGGATATTGTCAGCATGTTTTTAGATTCTTCTGCATCGTAAAGACCTCAGCCACAGAATAGCTTTATACTGATAATCTCTAGAAAAAACAAATATAAGAGCCATTGGCCAGTTATAGTTATATCATTTCTATAAGGGCATGATGAGTGTAATTGGCATCTTTGATAGATGATTTATTTATATTGATGATACTGTAAAAGTGCATATTATAAAATAACTGGAAAAAACAGTTATGAGGGGTTAAATTGAGCGGGTGTGGGATGTTAGAAAAAAAAGCGGCACAGAAAAGTGCCTTTACATTGCGTTCTATGGTAACTGTGTGTTCCCTGTAAATATATATTTATATGCTTACATATTGTACATATATATTTATGTGTTTATATGTTTATAAACACCTCAATCACTTTTGCTTTCACAAACAAATGACAATTGTAGGATCAAAACATTTTTCTTTATTTACTTGATGAAACGTCTATTTCCAATGATAGCAGATATAGTCCTAGTTTACGAGTGGAGTACAAAATTTCACTTTTGCAAGCGCAATATTTGCGCTCCACTCAGTATTACCAGAGCACGCAAATGTACGCTGGTATTACAAGTTAAGCACAATGCAAGCGTGACCTCCCGGTCCCATTGCCTGAAAGCATTGTGCCAATGAGAGCGTGCTTACATACACCTAGATTACGAGTCTTGCGTTAGCCTTAAAAAGCAGCGTTGAGAGGTCCCAACGCTGCTTTTTAACGCCCGCTGGTATTACGAGTCTGGCAGGTACAGGTGTACCGCTCACTTTTATTCCGCGACTTGAGCTTACCGCAAATCCTCTTACATAAATTGCGTATCCTATCTTTTCAATGGGACTTGCATAACGCCGGTATTACGAGTCTTGGAAGAAGTGAGCGGTACAGCCTCTCCTGTCAAGACTCATACCGCATTTAAAAGTCAGTAGTTAAGAGTTTTATGGGCTAACGCCGTAACATAAAACTCTTAACTAAAGTGCTAAAAAGTACACTAACTAAACTACCTATTAACCCCTAAACCGAGCCCCCCCCCATCGCAAACACTTAAATAAAGTTTTTAACCCCTAATCTGCCGACCGGACATCACCACCACTTTAATAAATATATTAACCCCTAATCCGCCGCACTCCCGCCTCGCAAACACTAGTTAAATTTTATTAACCCCTAATCTGCTGTCCCTAACATCCCGACACCTACTTACATTTATTAACCCCTAATCTGCCACCCCAACATCGCCGCTACAATATTAAATTTATTAACCCCCTAAATCTAAGTCTAACCCTAAGTCTAACCCCCCAACTTAAATATAATTTAAACAAAACGAAATAAAATTTCTACAATGAAATAAATTATTCCTATTTCAAACTAAATACTTACCTATAAAATAAACCCTAAGCTAGCTACAATATAACTAATAGTTACATTTGTATCTAGCTTAGGGTTTATTTTTATTTTACAGGCAACTTTGTATTTATTTTAACTAGGTACAATAGTTATTAAATAGTTATTAACTAGTTAATAACTACCTAGTTAAAATAAATACAAATTTACCTGTAAAATAAATCCTAACCTAAATTACAATTACACCTAACACTACACTATCATTAAATAAATTAACTAAATTACCTACAATTAACTACAATTAAATAAAATAAACTAAAGTACGAAAACCCCCCCCACTAAATTACAAAAAATAATAAAATAATTACAAGAGTTTTAAACTAATTACACCTAATCTAATCCCCCTAATTAAATAAAAAAGCCCCCCAAAATAAAAAACCCTACCCTATACTAAATTACAAATAGCCCATAAAAGGGCCTTTTGCGGGGCATTGCCCCAAAGTAATCAGCTCTTTTACCTGTAAAAAAAAATACAATACCCCCCCAACATTAAAACCCACCATCCACACACCCAACCCTACTCTAAAACCCACCCAACCCCCCCTTAATAAAACCTAACACTAACCCCTTGAAGAGCACCCTACCTTGAGACGTCTTCACCCAGCCGGGCACAAGTGGTCCTCTAGAGGGGCAGAAGTCTTCATCCGATCCGGGCAGAAGAGGACCTCCAGATGGCCAGAAGTCTTCATCCAGACGGCATCTTCTATCTTCATCCATCCGGAGCGGAGCGGGTCCATCTTGAAGCCAGCCGACGCGGAGCATCCATCCAGACCGACGACTACACAACGAATGGCGGTTCCTTTAAATGACGTCATCCAAGATGGCATCCCTTGAATTCTATCAGCCAATCGGAATTAAGGTAGGAAAAATCCTATTGGCTGATCCAATCAGCCAATAGGATTGAGCTTGCATTCTATTGGCTGTTCCAATTAATTTTTTTGTAATTTAGTGTTTTTTTTTCGTACTTTAGTTTATTTTATTTAATTGTAGTTAATTGTAGGTAATTTAATTAATTTATTTAATGACAGTGTAGTGTTAGGTTTAATTGTAATTTAAGTTAGGATTTATTTTACAGGTAAATTTGTATTTATTTTAACTAGGTAGTTATTAAATAGTTAATAACTATTTAATAACTATTGTACCTAGTTAAAATAAATACAAAGTTGCCTGTAAAATAAAAATAAACCCTGAGCTAGATACAAATGTAACTATTAGTTATATTGTAGCTATCTTAGGGTTTATTTTATAGGTAAGTATCTATTTTTAAATATGAATAATTTATTTCATTGTAGTAATTTTATTTCATTTTATTTAAATTATATTTAAGTTAGGGGGGGTTAGACTTAGGGTTAGACTTAGGTTTAGGGGTTAATAAATTTAATATAATAGCGGCGACGTTGGGGGGGCAGATTAGGGGTTAATAAATGTAGGTAGGTGTCGGCGATGTTAGGGACGGTAGATTAGGGGTTAATAAATATAATGTAGGGTTCGGCGATGTTGGGATCTGCAGATTAGCGGTTCATTAGTATAATGTAGGTGGCGGCGGTGTCCGGAGTGGCAGATTAGGGGTTAATAATATAATGTAGGTGGCGACGATGTCGGGGACGGCAGATTAGGGGTTAAAAAGGGTAAGATTAGGGGTGTTTAGACTCGGGGTTCATGTTAGGGTGTTAGGTGTAGACATAAGTTTTATTTCCCCATAGGAATCAATGGGGCTGCGTTAGGAGCTAAACGCTGCTTTTTTGCAGGTGTTAGGTTTTTTTTCAGCCGGCTCAGCCCCATTGATTCCTATGGGGAAATCGTGCACGAGCACGTTTAGCCAGCTCACCGCTACCGTAAGCAGCACTGGTATTGAGGTGAGATGTGGAGCTAAATTTTGCTCTCCGCTCACTTTTTTGAGGCTAACGCTGAGTTGAAAAAAACCTGTAATACCAGCGCTGTCTTAAGTGAGCGGTGAGCATAAACTGAGCGTTAGCACTGCACCCCTGTTACCGCAAAACTCGTAATCTAGGTGATTGGCTCCATAGACCGCTATATAAAGGCACTTTTCAGTGCCTTTTTTTCCCCAAAACCCCACATTCCTTCAATTTAACTCCTAATAACTGCTTTGTGCAGTTAATTTTACAAAAAAGAAAGATTCTCATATTTTTTTATTATACAAGGAACTGTACACTTTATTATGGGGGCCATTGAGGGACATTTTTTTAATTAACCCGAGGTCTAGTTAATTGCAAAGTGCAAAGTGCTTCCGCTGGTTATTTAATGTGCGCCCGTAAATGGGCAAATTTGCCCCTATACAACACACGTTAAATGAGCGCTTTATTTGCAATCTAGCCCATATTTGAAACTTTTTTAGAGACTGCCAGACCAACAAAACAACACCAACACTGAGATATTTGCCATTGACTGACAATGACATGCCAGCTGGATAGATACAGAACTGCTTATTTCAAAGCGGAGGAAAAACACTTCATTGTCTCTTGAAGAGGATGATTTTGTGGCTACCCCAGCCGTATGATTTTGTCCCATATGCTCATAGTTCTATGAAAAAGATCACTGTTGTTATTATGATGACCTTGCAATACTCACATGTAACCCCCTTATTGTAAGACAGACCTAAAAGAGGGGTTATCTGCTCATTTTGTTATTAAGATGAGGGTGGTAGTTTATCCTTTACAGGCCCATTAAAAAAAACTTAGTAGACAGGTATTGCCATTTCTATTGTAACTGCCTACTATACAAATGTGTTTAAGGCCACTCATTTGAAATATTGCTAAAGCCAGTGGATATATACCCATAAAGTACAGTCTGTAGAAGCTTACAACTAACACATGCAACCCCCCGCCCCATCTAGCATGATATCCATCCGACCCCACACATGCACAGAATGACACCAGGAGACACAGTGTACAGCCCACAGCTGTTGCTGCTACAAAATAAAGGTCACAATAATTTGTCAGTGATTAGGTGAAGTAAATGTCAGCTTCTCATACTACAATGCCTGCAGAGAGTAGGCACATTATTCAGCTTACTATAATATTTTGTAGGCACTGGGGCAGAACAGTAAAGCAGGTCTATTGTTCGTAGTAATAAAATCACTACATCAGGACATATGCACTGCTATCACCACTACATGAATCAGCAAGCAGGCATACAATGCTTCTGCAGAAATATCACACTATTGCCTCACACCTGAGAACAGACCAACAGACTGGAGCTCTGCCTCCTCTTAAAGAGTAACCAGTGTCAGAAGGTGAAGCCCCATTATTCAAAGTTGTAGAAGAAAAAATAAATGTAAATTATTACTATTTCTTTTTATTAAAGTGCTAAAAGGGCCATGATACCCAATTGTTGAAACACTTGAAAGTGATGCAGCATAGCTATAAAAAGCGGACTAGAAAATATCACCTGAACATCTCTATGTAAAAAGAGAAAATATTTTACCTCAAAATGTCCTAGGCATTCAGACCCCATTGTAAAAGACTTTAAGCAGCAAATCAGTATGTCTGTCCCAGGACAGGCAAGGGAGTGAGCTTTGTGCACACTCATCTTATTTCCCTATTAAGTTTAAGGAAGTTTACTATGAAATCTCATGAGAGTTAAGTGAAATCTCATGAGATCACAGTGAAAGAGTTCATGACCTCAGCACTGCTGATGCTGATTGGCTGCTGTTCATTTCTTCCTTTTTCTTTTTTTTTCACCTGCAGCTGGACAGCAGCTGAGTATAACTTTTTTTTTTTTAAATAATTTTTATTAAGGTTCACCAAGCAGTACAAAGAATATAAGAACATCCATTAATGCGTAACAATGGTACATAACTTCAAACAACAAAGGTGGGCACATTGGATGGAAATGGTATAGTTCAGTATAACATGACATGCCTTCTGGTTAAAAATGAGGGCCAATTTTGGACCCATTGAAGTCCCATAACACATGGATAATTATAAGGTCCCTTTTCGGGCCCTTGCTGAGAGGTAGAACCTAATTTCAATTTTTTCAATGCAAATAAGAAGGTTATAACATATGTATAAACAGATAAGTGAACAGACCAGGAGGTTCGGTTATAGAAAAGAGAGAGGAGAGAGAGAAGAAGAAAGAAAAAAAAAAAAAAGAGGGTGGGTGGGTGGGTGGGAGAAGAGTCCAGGACGTGCACCCAGGAGGGAGACGTTAGCCCTGCAGCTAAGTGGGAGATGACATTATATGGTTTTGTTCCAGTATGCAAGTATTAGTTCATGGAGGTCTAGTTTATGGGTTTTTAGGTAGTGGTATCTCTCAAGCAGCAGAAGGTCGTTCACCTGGTTCCGCCATTCTTGTTCAGTGGGGGCCGTTTGGGTTTTCCAGTACTTTGGAATGATTTTTTTGGCCGCGGTCAGCATCAACAGCAATAGTGCCTGCTTGCCCTGTCCTACAAGTCGGGGCAAGGAACAGAATAGCAAAATCTCTGGCGTTAACGGGACTATTGTGCCTAAAACCTCCGACATTTCATGAAATACAGCCGTCCAATAGTCTGTCAAGCGAGGGCAACTCCACCAAATGTGGAGGAGGGAACCTACTTCCCAGCACCCCCGCCAACATATGTTGGTCGTTCCAGGGAACATCTTGCTTAGTCTCATTGGCGTTAAGTACCAGCGGCAAGTGAGTTTGAGGTGAATTTCTTGTATTTTCGCTGACACTGAGGAGCGTTTGATAAGTTTAAATGCTCTTAACCACGTTTCAGGGTCTATATTTTGGTTTAGTTCCCGCTGCCAGGAGATTGTGTATGAGGGGAGAGAGGTAGCAGAAGGAGCGACAGTAATTTTGTATAATTTGGAGATCAAGTGCCCAGGGTAGTTAGATTGTATACAGAGCTTCTCGAAGTGTGTAAGTTCTCTTCCAAAATCGTGTCTGTATTTGTAGTGCGAGATGTAGTGTACTAGTTGGTTATAGTGGAGCCATGAGGAGAAAATTCCCCCATGGGTCTCTGCGAGGGTCCTTTGCGTTTTCAATTTGCCCCCTTCTGAGATAAAGTAGATAGAGCCTGTTCTAAGAGGGTATGAAACCGAGATTTTGCTTTTCAGTCTGTGATAGGGGAGGTCTACATTCTCTAAGAGCGGGGAGAGCGGTCCTAGTCTAGATGAGTATAACTTTTTACACAGAACTTACTCTTGTGAGCTGAGGAAATTGTGAGGTAAAATATTTTCCTTTTTTACATAGAGATGCTAGGTGGTATTTTCCTGTCAGCTTTTTACAGTTATGCTGCATCAGTTTCAAGTGATTTAGCATATGAGTATCATGTCCCTTTAACTTACATACAGATGACAATACAAAAAAATAGGATTATGGTATATTGAAATGAAAGGTGAACGTTAAAATGTTGCCCTTTAGCAGGACTAAAATGCACCTGTATTGTATATAAAAGAAATGTGTTCATGTTTCAGGGCCTGCACCCTTTACACAGGACAAGCAATCAAATATATCCCCATCAAGTAGGTAACCAGCAACTATAATTGCTTCTTTTTGCTATTATTGAAAATTTAAACACACATTGATCATTTTGACATATTTTCTATTTCAGTGAGGGGAGACTCATTTTGTTTTGGATACAACTCAATTTGCAATATGTATTATATCATAATTTATGGATGACTGGATATTTTGGATTTTAATAGTGTGGCAGGCTAATACCGATGGGAAAACAGTGAAGCCTGCAACTGGCTGAAATAAATGCAATAGTATGCTTTATGTATAAAAGTGTTTTGCTGTTATGTTTTGACCTTTTGAAATATTAAGGATTTGCCTAAGTCCTTCATTTTGTAGTTATATTGTTTTTGTGTGTGCTATATTTAGTGCCATGGCATGACAGTTATAGGAAGACCATATGATGTCACCAGCTATAGAGCTTTTGATTGGTTAAAAACAAAGACAGTGCAGCCATTATAAGCACAAACAGCCATTGTTCAACAACCAAACAAGAATATGTAGCTAATCAATTATTTTTTTAGGGTTTGAATGGCACTAAATAATAAAGTAATTAACAATTTATTTTATTTTAAATTGAAAAAAATATATATTGGTGTATCAGTTATGTATTCCCTGCTTATGCTCATTTGGTGACCTATAACCAGTCCCTACCATCAATTCAAGCTGCACCTCTGCCAGTCCAAGTTGATGAAAAGTAATATTTCTTTCATACAGGTGGTGGGAGTAAACGATCCATTATTCCTGGAATTACTCTTCCTTGCCACTAGGAGGAGGCAAAGATTCCCAAACTCCAAGAGCCTTATAAAACCCCTCCCACCTCTATGGTATCTAGTCTTGTCTTTGCCTCTGCTGGCGGAAGGTGAAGATTTAAGGTGTTCTACTTAGTTGATGTATTGGGAGTATTGGGTAGTGGCACAATTACTCCTTCTGGGAGTTAGTCACAAGCCTTTCCACAGGTGTAGTGGGGACCTGTCCTTTGTCTCCCATATCCTCTGCTATGTTTCAGCACTGGTTTGGCTTTCTTCGTAATTTCTGCTCATTTCCAGTAGATAGGAACCGTTTTAAGCCTTTTGATACTCAGAAAGATTGGACTGCCTGCTTGTTACTGAAACCTGCATTGTCTATTGATTATTCTACTGTTTAACCCTTTAGAAACATTTGACTGCCTCTTTTCACCGAACCCTGCATTGCCTGGTGAGCATTTCTTTTATTTTTGTGTTTCTCAGGGGCATAGTACTGTCTGCTTACTTCTGAACCCTACTCAGGACTGTGACCTGCTCCTCATTAACCCTTGCTGCTTGTGATAACTGTACTTCTTTATTCCTTCATACTATTATACTCAGTTCTGGGATTCTTCCTTATCTTTCTACTTGATGCTGGGATAAGAAGACTACTGGCTAGGATATGGAAATATCCCACGGACATTACATTTATAGCCTATTGGTTATATTAC
Organism: Bombina bombina; assembly: GCF_027579735.1. Lineage (NCBI taxonomy): Eukaryota > Metazoa > Chordata > Amphibia > Anura > Bombinatoridae > Bombina > Bombina bombina. The sequence goes on along the minus strand of NC_069504.1, from coordinate 131,694,077 downwards.
TGTATTTATTATACTGTTATAGCCTGGGGACAGTGTTTGTTAATGTATATTTATCTGTGGCTTCTTTTAGTTTTTATAAGGTGAATTTGGTGACTTTTCTGACTGATCTCAGGTATCTGACCTTCAGACTATCCCCTGGCTTTTCACTCAGTACCAGCCTGTCTCTGTTTCTAGTATTTCCTGTGGCATCATACTGCTTCTCTGGCATCCTGTTCCTGTACATTGCAGAGGATGTCTGCCAAGCACTGGTGTCCTACTCTTGTACCTAAGTCCTGCAGACGGCATCTGCCAAGCATCTGTATCCTGTTCCAGTATCAGCCTTAGAGAGGGTACTCCTGTCTTTTGCCTTTAAGTAGGCACCCCAGTCTCGGCCTTAGAGTGGGTATTTTTGTCTCAGCCTCAAGTGGGTATTCCTGTCTTCAGCCTAAGTTGACACTTTGTTCCTGCCTTACAGTGGGCACTCATGTTCTTGGCCCTATAGTGGGTATTACCTTAGACTTCAGTTCTGGTGTGGGTGCACCGACTCACCTATCCTGTTTCTAGTCTCCAAGTCTCCAGTTCCAATATAATAAACTTGCTTGCTTGCCTGTTACTAAACCATACCTAAAAGGGGTAATTTCATATGAAGCACACACCACTGGTCCCTTTCAGAATTCAAGACAATCTTAAGCCTGCCACCACATTGCATATGCTCCTTACCCCGGAACTAGCTTTGCTCAGCGTGACAGTATGTCAGGGCCATACATCGGAGCTCGCAGAGGTGGTACTAGTTTTGAGAGCCCTACTTGAACAGGTGACAAACATTGCACAGCTAATGCAGCAGTTCTTGGATTCTTCCTTATAAGCTGCAATTTATAACACAATTCTTTTCCACAGGCACTCAGAGAGACTTTTTTTTTTTGGCTAATATACTCTAGAAAATTCTTGCTCAGTTCTGACATCTCCCATGACTGCCTCTGTGTCATGTGAAGGGAGTTGACACATACGTATATACACATACACATATACATATATTTATATATAGAAACACACACTTACATATACTGTACATCTTTGAGCCCTTCCCACCTTGTCATATACCAGCTAAACATAATTTTTTAATTAAATATGCATAAATATTAAATAAACTAAAAAACAACAACATTATTTTAATATATTTTTGGTTTGTTTCCTTATGTATTTTCGAGATCTCCAACAGCAGAAACATTTTCAGCAATATTTTGTGTTGCTTTCAAAAATATAGGTAACAATTAACTCAACTTTAATTTCAGCGTTACTTCTGCTCCCTGCGCTATCCATTAAAAAAAATAAAGGGTGCACTAAAAATGTTTTCTGTCTTTAGATTCTTAAGTAAACCTTTTTTAGCATCCACTTGCGATACCAGAGAGTGTGCACTATTCTTAGCGATGGTCCTTTTTCCCCCCCTAAGCAAATCATTTCAAAACACCATTGAATTGTTCTAAGGGATGTTGTGTTTTTATTTCACCTTGAAACTGGCCTGGATTCTGTAACTGGCCTATATCCATTATAGAAGGAGAATGTGCATTTTATATGTATTATACTCCTTTACTTGTGTGCATTTTAAGTAGTAATTAATATATTCAAGATTATTGTTTGGAACAAATGTTTTTCTTGTCTACAACCTTATTTCAAAGTTGTAATTTTTTTAATGTTGCATTTAAAATAACTTTGTATTATTAGGCTCACTTGCAATTCTTTGGCTTGAATAAAAATGCTGTCAAAAAGGTAGTTGTTGCATTAATGTACCTTTTTTCTATGACTAACAATTTTTTGGCAGGAATCAGGTAGGTATATTTGAAACAGAGAATTCATGACTTCAGATCGCCTTTTTTGGATCATGAAGAGTACTTTATGACTGATTTATTTTCATATAACCCCCCAAAATGCTTTTACTAAAATGTGACAAATGTGTTTGAAAAATGTACCATTTAACCGTTCTGGCTAATGCATTACTGCAGATGGGAGAGTTTGTGGGATTTAAGGCATTATAAGAATCCATGAGTTCAATGTGAAACATTTTTCTTGCCACACCACACAGACTAATGAGCTTACAAAACAATAGCATGTTTCTAATTCCCTTGTTTCCTAAATTCAATTTGAGAATGTACTTATCTCAATTCTCTCACCAGCGGATTTTAACATTTAAAGAGCAAGCTTTCCCTTGCCAATCCAGTTAGTTGCAGAGCAAAATGTATCTCTAAAAGAAAAACTAGTATTTCAGATCAAATATAAATCCAGATCAACCATATAAATTATAATCTATTCTTCTTCTTTTTTTGCAACCTGATATAGCATACATCCATACATATATTTAAAGGGATACTGTACTGTAAAATGTATTTTCCCTTAATGTGTGTTCTAATTATCTTCTTATAACTATTGCAGGGTATAAAACGTATGGGAAATTGTCCCTTCATGTTTATTTTGTATTTGAAACAGTTTTTGCTCATTAAAGCCATCATTTAATTGTTCTCAAGGACATGACCATAGAAATGTGCTGTATCTAAAGGTAAAGAATTTAGAAGACTTACTAATATTATCTACGTATAAAAACACTGCCTAATAGTTAGGTATTGAAATGCTAATTAACCCTTTACCCAGTCCGACGTACTGTGCTTATCGTACCCCACAACGTATATATACGTCTGAGCTTAGGGAAGCTCCAGCAGTCTCGACTGTTAAGCCAAGAGATAGAGTTCCTGAAACTCCAGGCATCTGCCTGCATATGGAACCGGAGCACGATCGGTGCTCCAGTTCCACATGAGTGCAGATGCCTGATCGTTACAGATAGTGACACTGTGTGTTTGTAATGACTGTTGCTGGTGCCGGCGGGAGGTGTGGGCGAGAGGTTGGTGGGCAGCCCAGCAGTCATTACAAACACACAGGGAGGGGAAGGGAGTTGGAGGGCCCTACGCTACAGAAAAAAATAAAGGGACAGGGAAGGATGGGGCAACTACACTATAGAAAAAGGAGTGTGTGGGGTCACTAAGTGGTGGTTAGGGGAGGGGTTGGACCACTACACTACAGATTTTTTTTTTTTTAAATGACATAAAAATGGGGATTTATAGGTAATGGCAGAAAGCTGCCAGTACCTAAGATGGCAGCAACAGTTAGAGAGGAGAGGGTTAGAGAGCTGTTCGGGGGCGAACAGGGATGTTGGAGGGTCTCCAGTTGCGCACGCATCCTCAAAGGAATGTTGGCTGTGCAAGGCAGCCAGAAGAATGTTGGTTGCACGCACAGCCAAAGGCAAACCCGAAGCCTGCAAGAAATAAATAAAAACACGTAACCGCCCACAAAAAGTATAACAAAAATTATACAGATGGTGACACTGTGTGTGTCACCGTTTGTAATGATCATTGCTAGTGCCGGCGGGAGGTGTGGACGGGAGGTGGGTGGGCGACCCAGCAGTGGAGGACGGAGGGAGGGGAAGGGAGTCGGAGGGTCCTACGCTACAGAAAAAGGGAAAGGGAAGGATGGCGCAACTACACTACAGAAAAAGGGGTGTGTGGGGTCACTAAGTGGTGATTACGGAAGGGGTGGGACCACTGCACTACAGATTTTTAATTAACCAATTGACCCCTAAACCAACAAACCCCCACATTGCAATAAACCTAATTAACCTATTGACCCCTAAACTGACAAACCCACACATAGCAATAAACCTAATTAACCTATTAACTCCTAAACCGTCAGCCCCCCACAATGCAAATAACTAATTTAATTACTAAGCCCCCTAACCTAACACCCCGTAAATTAACCTCAATTCTAAGTTACACTTAAAGGGACAGTATACACTCATTTTCATATAACTGCATGTAATAGACACTACTATAAAGAATAAGATGCACAGATACTGGATATAAAAATCCAGTATAAAACTGTTTAAAAACTGACTTAGAAGCTCTCCGTTTAGCTCTGCTGAAAAGGTAGTTGGAAAGCCCACTGCAAGTGGGGAATAAGACCCTCCCCTTCTTTTGCATATGAAAAGACCCTTTACACAAACAGGAGCAAGCTGGAGTAGGTATACATCAGTATTCTCATAAAACTTTGGGGCTTGGTTATGAGTCTGAAAATCAGAGCAATGTTATTTAAAAATAAGCAAAACTATACATTTAAAAAAAACAAAACTTTATGGGCTATATAAATAGATCATCTACAAAACATTTATGCAAAGAAAAAATGAGTGTATAATGTCCCTTTAAATAAAACCTAACATTAAATTACAAAAAAATCTAAAATTACAAACAATTCTAAAGTTACAGAAAAAATAAACAAAACTATCAAAAATAAAAAAAATAAACCTAATCCCTAAGAAAATAAAAAAGCCCCCTGAAATAAAAACACCCCCTAAACTAAACTACCAATATCCCTTAAAATGGCCTTTTGTAGTGCATTGCCCTAAGTTAAAAAAACTGTTTTAAATTTAAAAATTACTAAATCCCCCCAACAGTAAAAAAAAACCCACCCTACTAACCCTACAAAATAAAATAAAAACTAACACTAAAAAAACTAAACTACCCATTTTCCAGCACATTAAATCTTAAAAATAAAAAATCCTAACACTAAGCCCCAAATAGGTACTCACCGTTTCTGAAGTCCGGCGGAGAAGGTCTTTTTCCAGGCGGCTCCATCATCTTCTATCTTCATCCGGAGCAAAGGCGGTGTGGAGCGGAGATGTGAAGCTGGCTTCCCCGATGTGTGCTTCCTCAGCGGCGGTCCTCAACAGTGGTGGTCCTCGGCAGTGTGGAGGCTCCTCTTCATGCGATCGTACGTCGCACACTGAAGATTGAATGCAAGGTACCCCAAATTGAATGCAGTACCTTGCATTTAATTTTCAGTGTGCGATGGACATCGGATGAAGAGGAGCCTTCAGGCCGCCAAAGACCACCGCCGTTGAAAACTGCTGCTGAGGATCCACGCATCGGGAAAGACAGCTCCGCATCTCCACTCCATACAGCCTTTGTTACGGATAAAAATAGAAGATGATGAAGCTGCCTGGAAGAAGACCTTCTCTGCCAGACTTCAGGAACGGCGAGTACCTATTTGGGGCTTAGTGTTAGGTTTTTTTGTTTTTTTTTAATATATTTAAGATTAGAGATTTAATGGGATGGAAAAGAGCTGATTGCCCTTTAAAGGGCAATGCCCATACAAATGCCCCTTTGGGTAGATTATTTTTTTAGTGTTAGTTTGGTGGGTGGGGGGTTTTACTGTTAGGGGGTAATTGGTAATTTGTTTAGGTAACTGTTTAACTTAGGGCAATGCCTTACAAAAGACCTTTTATGGGCTATTGGTAGTTTAGTATTAGATTAGGGGGTGTTTTTTATTTTGGGGGGGATTTTTCTATAGGGGTATTAGTTTAGGTTTACATTTTTTTATTTTGGATAGCTTTGTTTATTTTTTTCTGTAATTTGACATTTTTTATTTTGTGTAATCTTTTTAAATAGACTATCGCCTAGTATATTAATATTATTGTTTTTGTATAACGTTCTTATAGCCAAAGCATTATATTTTCTTGAAAGCATTTCAGTGTTTTTCTTTCAAATGTACATTGTAATATTTAGTAAAAAGATTTCAAGAGATGAAAATTACCTGTAGCAATGTATTCTCTTTCACTATTCTGAACACTTTCTTTTAATTATTGTTTTTCATTATAAATTATATTTTTAAAACATCACAATATAATTTTAGGTAAATAGAACTATAAACATCTGTGATTGTCTTATGAATTGCAATATTTTATTAAAATATATGTTTATATAATGAGAAATACTACACAATATATATAGGGATTATGCACACTCGAGGATATCACTTGGTAACAACTGAACCCCACTGAGAATAAAGTTAGATTGACCTTGCCAAGACTATGCCTATATAATATGTTATCTGCTGTGTTAAAGGGACATTTACGTCAAAATTAAACTTTCATGATTCAGATGGAGCAGACAATTTCAAACAACTTTCCAATTTACTTCCATTAACAAAATGTGCACATTTTATATTTATATATGCACATTTTATATTTACATATTTCGAGTCACCAGCTTCTACAGAGCATGTGCAAGAATTCACAGAATATATGTAAATGCATTTGTGGTTGGCTGATGGCTGTCACATGATACAGGAGGAGTGGAAATAGAGATACATTTTTCAGAAA